>NW_022610586.1:0-23288 GCF_000309985.2 Brassica rapa
AGAATCACCAGGAAGTTGAATTAATCTCATAGGAGTTGGGATGAAGAAGTTATCCCACTTTCTAATCAGGTGATTCCAGTTTCCCTGTTTGGGAATAGGACAGCTTCTTCTTCGTTCGAATAACACCAGGATGAATCAATATGTAAGAAGCTTGATTTGGATACATAAAGTGGTGGAGAATCACCAGGAAGTTGAATTAATCTCATAGGAGTTGGGATGAAGAAGTTATCCCACTTTCTAATCAGGTGATTCCAGTTTCCCAGTTTGGGAATAGGACAGCTTCTTCGTCGTTCCAATCAAACCAGGATGAATCACTCTGTAAGAAGCTTGATTTGGATACATAAAGTGTTGGAGAATCACCAGGAAGTTGAATAAATCTCATAGGAGTTGGGATGAAGAAGTTATCCCACTTTCTAATCAGGTGATTCCAGTTTCCCAGTTTGGGAATAGGACAGCTTCTTCGTCTTTCCAATAACACCAGGATGAATCACTTCGTAAGAAGCTTGATTTGGATACATAAAGTGGTGGAAAATCACCAGGAAGTTGAATTAATCTCATAGGAGTTGGGATGAAGAAGTTATCCCACTTTCTAATCAGGTGATTCCACTTTCCCAGTTTGGGAATAGGACAGCTTCTTCGTCGTTCCAATCAAACCAGGATGAATCACTTGTAAGAAGCTTGATTTGGATACATAAAGTGTTGGAGAATCACCAGGAAGTTGAATAAATCTCATAGGAGTTGGGATGAAGAAGTTATCCCACTTCTAATCAGGTGATTCCAGTTTCCCAGTTTGGGAATAGGACAGCTTCTTCGGCGTTCCAATCAAACCAGGATGAATCACTTTGTAAGAAGCTTGATTTGGATACATAAAGTGTTGGAGAATCACCAGGAAGTTGAATAAATCTCATAGGAGTTGGGATGAATGAGTTATCCCACTTTCTAATCAGATGATTCCAGTTTTCCAGTTTGGGAATAGGACAGCTTCTTCGTCGTTCCAATAACACCAGGATGAATCACTTTGTAAGAAGCTTGATTTGGATACATAAAGTGGTGGAGAATCACCAGGAAGTTGAATTAATCTCATAGGAGTTGGGATCAAGAAGTTATCCCACTTTCTAATCAGGTGATTCCAGTTTCCCTGTTTGGGAATAGGACAGCTTCTTCGTCGTTCGAATAACACCAGGATGAATCAATATGTAAGAAGCTTGATTTGGATACATAAAGTGGTGGAGAATCACCAGGAAGTTGAATTAATCTCATAGGAGTTGGGATGAAGAAGTGTTATCCCACTTTCTAATCAGGTGATTCCAGTTTCCCAGTTTGGGAATAGGACAGCTTCTTCGTCGTTCCAATCAAACCAGGATGAATCACTTTGTAAGAAGCTTGATTTGGATACATAAAGTGTTGGAGAATCACCAGGAAGTTGAATAAATCTCATAGGAGTTGGGATGAAGAAGTTATCCCACTTTCAATCAGGTGACTCCAGTTTCCCAGTTTGGGAATAGGACAGCTTCTTCGTCGTTCCAATAACACCAGGATGAATCACTTTGTAAGAAGCTTGATTTGGATACATAAAGTGGTGGAGAATCACCAGGAAGTTGAATAAATCTCATAGGAGTTGGGATGAAGAAGTTATCCCACTTTCTAATCAGGTGATTCCAGTTTCCCAGTTTGGGAATAGGACAGCTTCTTCGTCGTTCCAATCAAACCAGGATGAATCACTTTGTAAGAAGCTTGATTTGGATACATAAAGTGTGGAGAATCACCAGGAAGTTGAATTAATCTCATAGGAGTTGGTGATGAAGAAGTTATCCCACTTTCTAATCAGGTGATTCCAGTTCCCAGTTTGGGAATAGGACAGCTTCTTCGTCGTTCCAATAACACCAGGATGAATCACTTTGTAAGAAGCTTGATTTGGATACATAAAGTGGTGGAGAATCACCAGGAAGTTGAATAAATCTCATAGGAGTTGGGATGAAGAAGTTATCCCACTTTCTAATCAGGTGATTCCAGTTTCCCAGTTTGGGAATAGGACAGCTTCTTCGTCGTTCCAATCAAACCAGGATGAATCACTTTGTAAGAAGCTTGATTTGGATACATAAAGTGTTGTCGAGAATCACCAGGAAGTTGAATAAATCTCATAGGAGTTGGGATGAATGAGTTATCCCACTTTCTAATCAGATGATTCCAGTTTCCAGTTTGGGAATAGGACAGCTTCTTCGTCGTTCCAATCAACCAGGATGAATCACTTTGTAAGAAGCTTGATTTGGACACATAAAGTGGTGGAGAATCACCAGGAAGTTGAATTAATCTCATAGGAGTTGGGATCAAGAAGTTATCCCACTTTCTAATCAGGTGATTCCAGTTTCCCAGTTTGGGAATAGGACAGCTTCTTCGTCGTTCCAATAACACCAGGATGAATCACTTTGTAAGAAGCTTGATTTGGATACATAAAGTGGTGGAGAATCACCAGGAAGTTGAATTAATCTCATAGGAGTTGGGATGAAGAAGTTATCCCACTTTCTAATCAGGTGATTCCAGTTTCCCAGTTTGGGAATAGGACAGCTTCTTCGTCGTTCCAATCAAACCAGGATGAATCACTCGGTAAGAAGCTTGATTTGGATACATAAAGTGTTGGAGAATCACCAGGAAGTTGAATAAATCTCATAGGAGTTGGGATGAAGAAGTCATCCCACTTTCTAATCAGGTGATTCCAGTTTCCCAGTTTGGGAATAGGACAGCTTCTTCGTCGTTCCAATAACACCAGGATGAATCACTTTGTAAGAAGCTTGATTTGGATACATAAAGTGTTGGAGAATCACCAGGAAGTTGAATAAATCTCATAGGAGTTGGGATGAAGAAGTTATCCCACTTTCTAATCAGGTGAATCCAGTTTCCCAGTTTGGGAATAGGACAGCTTCTTCGTCGTTCCAATCAAACCAGGATGAATCACTCTGTAAGAAGCTTGATTTGGATACATAAAGTGTTGGAGAATCACCAGGAAGTTGAATTAATCTCATAGGAGTTGGGATGAAGAAGTTATCCCACTTTCTAATCAGGTGATTCCAGTTTCCCAGTTTGGGAATAGGACAGCTTCTTCGTCGTTCCAATCAAACCAGGATGAATCACTTTGTAAGAAGCTTGATTTGGATACATAAAGTGTGGAGAATCACCAGGAAGTTGAATAAATCTCATAGGAGTTGGGATGAAGAAGTTATCCCACTTTCTAATCAGGTGATTCCAGTTTCCCAGTTTGGGAATAGGACAGCTTCTTCGTCGTTCCAATCAAACCAGGATGAATCACTTTGTAAGAAGCTTGATTTGGATACATAAATTGTTGGATAATCACCAGGAAGTTGAATAAATCTCATAGGAGTTGGGATGAAGAAGTTATCCCACTTTCTAATCAGGTGATTCCAGTTTCCCAGTTTGGGAATAGGACAGCTTCTTCGTCGTTCCAATCAAACCAGGATGAATCACTTTGTAAGAAGCTTGATTTGGATACATAAAGTGGTGGAGAATCACCAGGAAGTTGAATTAATCTCATAGGAGTTGGGATGAAGAAGTTATCCCACTTTCTAATCAGGTGATTCCAGTTTCCCAGTTTGGGAATAGGACAGCTTCTTCGTCGTTCCAATCAAACCAGGATGAATCACAATGTAAGAAGCTTGATTTGGATACATAAAGTGGTGGAGAATCACCAGGAAGTTGAATAAATCTCATAGGAGTTGGGATGAAGAAGTTATCCCACTTTCTAATCAGGTGATTCCAGTTTCCCAGTTTGGGAATAGGACAGCTTCTTCGTCGTTCCAATCAAACCAGGATGAATCACTCTGTAAGAAGCTTGATTTGGATACATAAAGTGTTGGAGAATCACCAGGAAGTTGAATAAATCTCATAGGAGTTGGGATGAAGAAGTTATCCCACTTTCTAATCAGGTGATTCCAGTTTCCCAGTTTGGGAATAGGACAGCTTCTTCGTCGTTCCAATCAAACCAGGATCAATCACTTTGTAAGAAGCTTGATTTGGATACATAAAGTGTTGGAGAATCACCAGGAAGTTGATTAAATCTCATAGGAGTTGGGATGAAGAAGTTATCCCACTTTCTAATCAGGTGATTCCAGTTTCCCAGATTGGGAATAGGACAGCTTCTTCGTCGTTCCAATCAAACCAGGATGAATCACTTTGTAAGAAGCTTGATTTGGATACATAAAGTGGTGGAGAATCACCAGGAAGTTGAATTAATCTCATAGGAGTTGGGATGAAGAAGTTATCCCACTTTCTAATCAGGTGATTCCAGTTTCCCAGTTTGGGAATAGGACAGC
The DNA here is from genome assembly GCF_000309985.2 of Brassica rapa. Taxonomy (NCBI): domain Eukaryota; kingdom Viridiplantae; phylum Streptophyta; class Magnoliopsida; order Brassicales; family Brassicaceae; genus Brassica; species Brassica rapa. Next base: position 4,326 of record NW_022610586.1, read on the forward strand.
TTCTTCGTCGTTCCAATCAAACCAGGATGAATCACTTTGTAAGAAGCTTGATTTGGATACATAAAGTGTTGGAGAATCACCAGGAAGTTGAATAAATCTCATAGGAGTTGGGATGAAGAAGTTATCCCACTTTCTAATCAGGTGATTCCAGTTTCCCAGTTTGGGAATAGGACAGCTTCTTCGTCGTTCCAATCAACCCAGGATGAATCACTTTGTAAGAAGCTTGATTTGGATACATAAAGTGGTGGAGAATCACCAGGAAGTTGAATAAATCTCATAGGAGTTGGGATGAAGAAGTTATCCCACTTTCTAATCAGGTGATTCCAGTTTCCCAGTTTGGGAATAGGACAGCTTCTTCGTCGTTCCAATCAAACCAGGATGAATCACTTTGTAAGAAGCTTGATTTGGATACATAAAGTGTTGGAGAATCACCAGGAAGTTGAATAAATCTCATAGGAGTTGGGATGAAGAAGTTATCCCACTTTCTAATCAGGTGATTCCAGTTTCCCAGTTTGGGAATAGGACAGCTTCTTCGTCGTTCCAATCAACACCAGGATGAATCACTTTGTAAGAAGCTTGATTTGGATACATAAAGTGGTGGAGAATCACCAGGAAGTTGAATAAATCTCATAGGAGTTGGGATGAAGAAGTTATCCCACTTTCTAATCAGGTGATTCCAGTTTCCCAGTTTGGGAATAGGACAGCTTCTTCGTCGTTCCAATCAAACCAGGATGAATCACTTTGTAAGAAGCTTGATTTGGATACATAAAGTGGTGGAGAATCACCAGGAAGTTGAATTAATCTCATAGGAGTTGGGATGAAGAAGTTATCCCACTTTCTAATCAGGTGATTCCAGTTTCCCAGTTTGGGAATAGGACAGCTTCTTCGTCGTTCCAATAAACCAGGATGAATCACTTTGTAAGAAGCTTGATTTGGATACATAAAGTGGTGGAGAATCACCAGGAAGTTGAATTAATCTCATAGGAGTTGGGATGAAGAAGTTATCCCACTTTCTAATCAGGTGATTCCAGTTTCCCAGTTTGGGAATAGGACAGCTTCTTCGTCGTTCCAATCAAACCAGGATGAATCACTCTGTAAGAAGCTTGATTTGGATACATAAAGTGTTGGAGAATCACCAGGAAGTTGAATAAATCTCATAGGAGTTGGGATGAAGAAGTTATCCCACTTTCTAATCAGGTGATTCCAGTTTCCCAGTTTGGGAATAGGACAGCTTCTTCGTCGTTCCAATCAAACCAGGATGAATCACTTTGTAAGAAGCTTGATTTGGATACATAAAGTGGTGGAGAATCACCAGGAAGTTGAATAAATCTCATAGGAGTTGGGATGAAGAAGTTATCCCACTTTCTAATCAGGTGATTCCAGTTTCCCAGTTTGGGAATAGGACAGCTTCTTCGTCGTTCCAATCAAACCAGGATGAATCACTTTGTAAGAAGCTTGATTTGGATACATAAAGTGGTGGAGAATCACCAGGAAGTTGAATTAATCTCATAGGAGTTGGGATGAAGAAGTTATCCCACTTTCTAATCAGGTGATTCCAGTTTCCCAGTTTGGGAATAGGACAGCTTCTTCGTCGTTCCAATCAAACCAGGATGAATCACTTTGTAAGAAGCTTGATTTGGATACATAAAGTGTTGGAGAATCACCAGGAAGTTGAATAAATCTCATAGGAGTTGGGATGAAGAAGTTATCCCACTTTCTAATCAGGTGATTCCAGTTTCCCAGTTTGGGAATAGGACAGCTTCTTCGTCGTTCCAATCAACACCAGGATGAATCACTTTGTAAGAAGCTTGATTTGGATACATAAAGTGGTGGAGAATCACCAGGAAGTTGAATAAATCTCATAGGAGTTGGGATGAAGAAGTTATCCCACTTTCTAATCAGGTGATTCCAGTTTCCCAGTTTGGGAATAGGACAGCTTCTTCGTCGTTCCAATCAAACCAGGATGAATCACTTTGTAAGAAGCTTGATTTGGATACATAAAGTGTTGGAGAATCACCAGGAAGTTGAATAAATCTCATAGGAGTTGGGATGAAGAAGTTATCCCACTTTCTAATCAGGTGATTCCAGTTTCCCAGTTTGGGAATAGGACAGCTTCTTCGTCGTTCCAATCAAACCAGGATGAATCACTTTGTAAGAAGCTTGATTTGGATACATAAAGTGTTGGAGAATCACCAGGAAGTTGAATAAATCTCATAGGAGTTGGGATGAAGAAGTTATCCCACTTTCTAATCAGGTGATTCCAGTTTCCCAGTTTGGGAATAGGACAGCTTCTTCGTCGTTCCAATCAAACCAGGATGAATCACTTTGTAAGAAGCTTGATTTGGATACATAAAGTGTTGGAGAATCACCAGGAAGTTGAATAAATCTCATAGGAGTTGGGATGAAGAAGTTATCCCACTTTCTAATCAGGTGATTCCAGTTTCCCAGTTTGGGAATAGGACAGCTTCTTCGTCGTTCCAATCAAACCAGGATGAATCACTTTGTAAGAAGCTTGATTTGGATACATAAAGTGGTGGAGAATCACCAGGAAGTTGAATAAATCTCATAGGAGTTGGGATGAAGAAGTTATCCCACTTTCTAATCAGGTGATTCCAGTTTCCCAGTTTGGGAATAGGACAGCTTCTTCGTCGTTCCAATAAACCAGGATGAATCACTTTGTAAGAAGCTTGATTTGGATACATAAAGTGGTGGAGAATCACCAGGAAGTTGAATTAATCTCATAGGAGTTGGGATGAAGAAGTTATCCCACTTTCTAATCAGGGGATTCCAGTTTCCCAGTTTGGGAATATGACAGCTTCTTCGTCGTTCCAATCAAACCAGGATAAATCACTTTGTAAGAAGCTTGATTTGGATACATAAAATGGTGGAGAAACATCAGTAAGTTGAATAAATCTCATAGGAGTTGGGATGAAGAAGTTATCCCACTTTCAAATCAGGTGATTCCAGTTTCCCAGCTTCTTCGTCGTTCCAATCAAACCAGGATGAATAACTTTGTAATAAGCTTGATTTGGATATATAAAGTGGTGGAGAATTACCAGGAAGTGGAATTAATCTCATAGGAGTTGGGATGAAGAAGTTATCCCACTTTCTAATCTGGTGATTCCTTTTTCCCAGTTTAGGAATAGGACAGCTTCTTCGTCGTTCCAATCAAACCAGGATGAATCACTTTGTAAGAAGCTTGATTTGGATACATAAAGTGTTGGAGAATCACCAGGAAGTTGAATTAATCTCATAGGAGTTGGGATGAAGAAGTTATCCCACTTTCTAATCAGGTGATTCCAGTTTCCCAGTTTGGGAATAGGACAGCTTCTTCGTCGTTCCAATCAAACCAGGATGAATCACTTTGTAAGAAGCTTGATTTGGATACATAAAGTGTTGGAGAATCACCAGGAAGTTGAATAAATCTCATAGGAGTTGGGATGAAGAAGTTATCCCACTTTCTAATCAGGTGATTCCAGTTTCCCAGTTTGGGAATAGGACAGCTTCTTCGTCGTTCCAATAACACAAGGATGAATCACTTTGTAAGAAGCTTGATTTGGATACATAAAGTGTTGGAGAATCACCAGGAAGTTGAATAAATCTCATAGGAGTTGGGATGAAGAAGTTATCCCACTTTCTAATCAGGTGATTCCAGTTTCCCAGTTTGGGAATAGGACAGCTTCTTCGTCGTTCCAATCAAACCAGGATGAATCACTTTGTAAGAAGCTTGATTTGGATACATAAAGTGTTGGAGAATCACCAGGAAGTTGAATAAATCTCATAGGAGTTGGGATGAAGAAGTTATCCCACTTTCTAATCAGGTGATTCCAGTTTCCCAGTTTGGGAATAGGACAGCTTCTTCGTCGTTCCAATCAAACCAGGATGAATCACTTTGTAAGAAGCTTGATTTGGATACATAAAGTGTTGGAGAATCACCAGGAAGTTGAATAAATCTCATAGGAGTTGGGATGAAGAAGTTATCCCACTTTCTAATCAGATGATTCCAGTTTCCCAGTTTGGGAATAGGACAGCTTCTTCGTCGTTCCAATCAAACCAGGATGAATCACTTTGTAAGAAGCTTGATTTGGATACATAAAGTGGTGGAGAATCACCAGGAAGTTGAATTAATCTCATAGGAGTTGGGATCAAGAAGTTATCCCACTTTCTAATCAGGTGATTCCAGTTTCCCAGTTTGGGAATAGGACAGCTTCTTCGTCGTTCCAATAACACCAGGATGAATCACTTTGTAAGAAGCTTGATTTGGATACATAAAGTGGTGGAGAATCACCAGGAAGTTGAATTAATCTCATAGGAGTTGGGATGAAGAAGTTATCCCACTTTCTAATCAGGTGATTCCAGTTTCCCAGTTTGGGAATAGGACAGCTTCTTCGTCGTTCCAATCAAACCAGGATGAATCACTTTGTAAGAAGCTTGATTTGGATACATAAAGTGTTGGAGAATCACCAGGAAGTTGAATAAATCTCATAGGAGTTGGGATGAAGAAGTTATCCCACTTTCTAATCAGGTGATTCCAGTTTCCCAGTTTGGGAATAGGACAGCTTCTTCGTCGTTCCAATCAAACCAGGATGAATCACTCTGTAAGAAGCTTGATTTGGATACATAAAGTGTTGGAGAATCACCAGGAAGTTGAATAAATCTCATAGGAGTTGGGATGAAGGAGTCATCCCACTTTCTAATCAGGTGATTCCAGTTTCCCAGTTTGGGAATAGGACAGCTTCTTCGTCGTTCCAATAACACCAGGATGAATCACTTTGTAAGAAGCTTGATTTGGATACATAAAGTGGTGGAGAATCACCAGGAAGTTGAACTAATCTCATAGGAGTTGGGATGAAGAAGTTATCCCACTTTCTAATCAGGTGATTCCAGTTTCCCAGTTTGGGAATAGGACAGCTTCTTCGTCGTTCCAATCAAACCAGGATGAATCACTTTGTAAGAGGCTTGATTTGGATACATAAAGTGGTGGAGAATCACCATGAAGTTGAATAAATTTCATAGGAGTTGGGATGAAGAAGTTATCCCACTTTCTAATCAGGTGATTCCAGTTTCCCAGTTTGGGAATAGGACAGCTTTTCGTCGTTCCAATCAAACCAGGATGAATCACTTTGTAAGAAGCTTGATTTGGATACATAAAGTGTTGGAGAATCACCAGGAAGTTGAATAAATCTCATAGGAGTTGGGATGAAGAAGTTATCCCACTTTCTAATCAGGTGATTCCAGTTTCCCAGTTTGGGAATAGGACAGCTTCTTCGTCGTTCCAATCAAACCAGGATGAATCACTCGGTAAGAAGCTTGATTTGGATACATAAAGTGTTGGAGAATCACCAGGAAGTTGAATAAATCTCATAGGAGTTGGGATGAAGAAGTTATCCCACTTTCTAATCAGGTGATTCCAGTTTCCCAGTTTGGGAATAGGACAGCTTCTTCGTCGTTCAAATCAAACCAGGATGAATCACTTTGTAAGAAGCTTGATTTGGATACATAAAGTGGTGGAGAATCACCAGGAAGTTGAATTAATCTCATAGGAGTTGGGATGAAGAAGTTATCCCACTTTCTAATCAGGTGATTCCAGTTTCCCAGTTTGGGAATAGGACAGCTTCTTCGTCGTTCCAATCAAACCAGGATGAATCACTTTGTAAGAAGCTTGATTTGGATACATAAAGTGTTGGAGAATCACCAGGAAGTTGAATAAATCTCATAGGAGTTGGGATGAATGAGTTATCCCACTTTCTAATCAGATGATTCCAGTTTTCCAGTTTGGGAATAGGACAGCTTCTTCGTCGTTCCAATCAAACCAGGATGAATCACTTTGTAAGAAGCTTGATTTGGATACATAAATTGGTGGAGAATCACCAGGAAGTTGAATTAATCTCATAGGAGTTGGGATCAAGAAGTTATCCCACTTTCTAATCAGGTGATTCCAGTTTCCCTGTTTGTAATGAGATCCTAGGACACTTCTCTGGATGGTTTAGATAGATCCTTGCATAAACGAATCAAAGACTCAAGTTTATCAAGGCTGTGGATCGATTGGTGACACAAGAGGCTGCGGAAAGGCTCCTTGATACTCCTAGGCTTAGATCGGATATGACACACCTTTCTAAAGCCCTTGGGCGTTGGATATTACACACCAACAGACTGGATACTACACACCAGACACTCTCTTAACTCGTGAAAGCAAGGGAGAAGAAAACACAAGGTTTAAACAAAAGATAACTTAGATTAGAATGAGGGTTTGTGATACACTTAAATAGAGAGATCCTTGTACATGCACAAGGTCTCGAAAACATAAGAAAACATAAAGGAAAAGGCTCCACACGGTTTCAAATTAATAACACAACACTTAGACTAAAACATAATATAAGATAGATGATGAAGTCGGTCCAAGATGCCTTAGGCCGAGTTGCATCCAAGATACATCAACTAGGAATGTGTAAGTGAACTTGATACCTCATTAAAAACCTTGATTAGAAAACCCAGTGGGACAAAACTAATCAAGGGAAAAAGAGTATACCAAGCCACTTGCCTAGATGATGATCAGCTTGATGGTAAGATCACATGAATGGTGATGAGTGTGTCTTGGTGGCTCAAGCTTCTACCAAGACAGTCTTCTTGCTCCTTAGAGATCTTCAGTATGTTTCCAACAGCTTCCTTGAGTCTCCTTGTCATTGCACGAGTTATAGGACCTGTGGGAATGGCTAGGACAGCTTCCTCTTCAGCTAGTGTATCTTCAGTCTCTCCTTCTTCATCTTTATCAACTAGCTGATCCATGATCATATCATCCCCTCCCACTTGAAAAGGATTTGTCCTCAAATCTGGCTCATCTGCAATAAAAGGGATCAAGTCAGTAACATTGAAGCTATTACTCACATCATACTTACCTTGCAAATCCAGTTTGTAGGCATTGTTGCTGATCTTCCTTATGACCTCAAAAGGTCCATCAATCCGCGGCATCAGCTTGGACTTCCTTTCATTGGGAAACCTCTCTTTCCTTAGGTGAATCCAGACCTGATCACCCACTTCAAAGACCATCTCACGCCTTCCTTTGTTAGCATGCTTAACATACTGTTTTGTTGTTAAGCCTAGCCTGCTCGTGGAGTTGTTTCACCATCTCTGCCTTCTTTTTGCTATCAACGCTGACCCTTTCACACTCAGGTAAAGGAATTAAATCCAAAGGAGAGTTGGGATTGAACCCATAAACAATCTCAAAAGGAGAAAACTTAGAAGTAGAATGCACAGCATGATTGTATGCAAATTCACAATGAGGCAAATAGTCTTCCCATGATTTCAAGTTTTTCTTTATGAATGCACGCAAGAGTGTTCCAAGAGTCCTATTAACTACTTCAGTTTGTCCATCAGTTTGTGGATGACAAGTAGTAGAAAACAAGAGTTTAGTACCTAGCTTAGACCAAAGAGTCTTCCAAAAATGACTAAGAAACTTAGTATCTCTATCAGAAACAATAGTCTTAGGCATGCCATGTATGCGCACAATCTCTTTAAAGAACAAGTTAGCAATATGCAATGCATCATCAGTTTTGTGACAAGCTATGAAATGTGCCATTTTTGAGAACCTATCCACAACCACAAAGATAGAATCCTTTCCAGTCCTAGTTCTAGGCAAGCCAACAATGAAATCCATAGATATGTCATTCCAAGGATGATAAGGTATAGGGAGAGGAGTATACAAACCGTGAGACTGAACCTTAGACTTGGCTTGCTTGCAAGTTGCACATCTCTCACATAGTTTCTCCACATCTCTTTTCATCCGAGGCCAAAAGAAGTGATCCTGCAAAGTTTTAAGAGTCTTTGCAATACCAAAGTGACCTATGAGACTTCCTCCATGAGATTCCCTAACAAACAAGTCTCTCAAAGAGCAGTTAGGCACACACAACCGATTATCATAGAAAAGAAAATCATCATGTCTAAAGCAGTGTCCCACAGCAAATTTCTCACAAGAGTTGTAAACCTCTTTAAAATCAGGATCATTCTCATACATTCCTTTAATCTGCTCAAATCCTAATAGCTTAGCATCAAGAGTGTTCAAGAGAACATACCTTCTGGATAGTGCATCAGCAACTATGTTTTCCTTACCTTGTTTATACTTGATGACATAAGGAAATGTCTCAATGAACTCAACCCACCTTGCGTGTCTCTTGCTGAGTTTGTTCTGTCCTTTGAGGTATTTGAGAGACTCATGATCTGTATGTATGACGAATTCTTTAGGCCAGAGATAGTGCTGCCAAGTCTGCAAGGCTCTCACCAAGGCATACAGCTCTTTATCATAAGTTGCATAGTTGAGGGTGGCGCCTCCAAGCTTCTCACTGAAGTATGCAATGGGTCTCTTCTCCTGCATCAATACAGCACCAATACCAATTCCTGAGGCATCACATTCTATTTCAAAAGTTTTATTAAGTCAGGAAGTATAAGAAGAGGGGCGTGAGTAAGCTTCTCTTTAAGGCATTGGAAGGCAGTCTCTTGTGCTTCTCCCCACTTGAATCCGACTTCTTTCTTTATCACTTTAGTCAAGGGAGCTGCTATAGTGCTAAAGTCTTTAACAAACCGCCTGTAGAAACCAGCAAGGCCGTGGAAACTCCTCACTTCACTTATAGTCTTTGGAATTGGCCATTCTTGAATTGCTCTCACCTTCTCCTGATCTACCTTTACTCCATCTGCACTCACAACAAAGCCTAAAAAGACCAAGTTATCCGTACAGAAAGTACATTTCTTAAGATTAGCAAATAGCTTTTCTTTCCTCAAGACATCAAGAACAGTCCTAAGATGTTTTATATGCTCTTCTAAACTCTTAGAGTAGACAAGGATATCATCAAAGTATACTACCACAAACAAGCCTATGAAGGATCTAAGCACATGGTTCATCAATCTAATAAAAGTACTAGGAGCATTGGTTAATCCAAAAGGCATGACTAACCACTCATACAACCCATGCTTAGTCTTAAAGGCTGTTTTCCACTCATCTCCCTCTTTCATTCTAATTTGATGATATCCACTCTTCAAATCTATCTTAGAAAAGATACTAGAACCATGCAATTCATCAAGCATATCATCTAATCTAGGAATAGGGTGGCGATACTTCACTGTTATGTTGTTGATTGCTCTACAATCAACACACATGCGCCAGCTCCCATCTTTCTTAGGCACAAGGAGCACAGGCACAGCACAGGGGCTCATACTCTCACGGATATGGCCTTTCTCCATCAGTTCCTCAACCTGTCTTTGTAGCTCCTTAGTTTCCACAGGATTAGTTCTGTATGCTGGTCTGTTGGGAAGAGTAGCTCCTGGTACAAAATCAATCTGATGCTCAATCCCTCGAATAGGTGGCAAACCTATGGGATTATCTTCTAGAAATACATCCTGGTATTCCTGTAAAAGAGCTGACATCTCACTCGGATACACCGGTGTACAATCAGTTAGAGATAAAAGAGATTCTTTAAAAATAAATAAGAGAACCGATTGATGAGAATAAAGAGATCTTTTGATTTCACTAGCTTTCGCATAGAAGTTGTGTTGCTTATCTGGTTTGAGATCAATCTCTTTCTTTTTCTGAAGCTGAAGCTGATCTTCATGCACTTCTTTAGGAGTTAGAAGTTGTATCTCCAAGAAGAGGCTGATCTGATGTGTCTGAGCACTTCAACCTAACAAGAGGTTAGGTGAAAGGGGGAGAGATCAAGATCAGGCAGTAAGGAGAGTACAAGGCGTGGGGTGAATGAAGAGGCCATGATCCAGAGTCTTTGTGTCCCTTACATTGTTGGTAAGGCACAAAGACTCACTGGCCAATCCCTAAGCCTTGGAGACTTTACTCTTTTTCCCTCATCAAGGTTTTGTCCCAAAGGGTTTTCCTTGGTGAGGTTTTTAATGAGGAAGTTCTTCAAGGTTCCAAGCTTGACTTAGGATCAGCTAGAGTCAAGCTTGAGGGGGAGTGTTAGCTTGAAGAGAAGAAGTGGAGAAGCAAAGGTGATGAGTTGAGTTGGTGCTTGTGCAAAGACATGGCAAGATCTTCAGAGATTGAATGTTAAGGCTTTGGGAGAGTATTAAGGCTTCAGAAGTGGTCTGATGAGTGTGCAAAGATAGGGTTTAAGTTCAGGAGGGACTTAGACACCATTTAGAGAAGATTTGGGTCGCACAGTAACTCCAAAGTTACCACAGTAACTTTGGAGAGTTACCACAGTAAGATTGGAGAAGTTTGGGCAAGTTGGTGTAAAAGTGAATAGTGAATCACTAGTCACTATTCAGGTTGACTATTCACTATTTGGGTCACTATTCAGGATGTGAAGAGTGCATAGTATATGGATAAGGCACCAAGGTTTGAATCTAGTCAAAGGGAATCAAGAAGATGCTTTGTGGAGGCAAACAACCAATGGGAGCTTCCTTGTGTGTGATTGGCTAGTTCTGGTCTTGGACAGGTGTTAACTTGAAGAGAAGAAGTGGAGAAGCAAAGGTGATGAGTTGAGTTGGTGCTTGTGCAAAGACATGGCAAGATCTTCAGAGATTGTATGTTAAGGCTTTGTGAGAGTATTAAGGCTTCAGAAGTGGTCTGATGAGTGTGCAAAGATAGGGTTTAAGTTCAGGAGGGACTTAGACACCATTTAGAGAAGATTTGGGTCAGACAGTAACTCCAAAGTTACCACAGTAACTTTGGAGAGTTACCACAGTAAGATTGGAGAAGTTTGGGCAAGTTGGTGTAAAAGTGAATAGTGAATCACTAGTCACTATTCAGGTTGACTATTCACTATTTGGGTCACTATTCAGGATGTGAAGAGTGCATAGTATATGGATAAGGCACCAAGGTTTGAATCTAGTCAAAGGGAATCAAGAAGATGCTTTGTGGAGGCAAACAACCAATGGGAGCTTCCTTGTGTGTGATTGGCTAGTTCTGGTCTTGGACAGGCTGTCTCTTGCTGTAAAGAGAAGGGAGCCACGACCATGAACCTGGACAGATTCATGGGAAGATTAGGAGGAGCCTAAGGAGAGCCAATCACAAGCAAGGAGCCAGCTTGCCTTGGTTTGAATTAAAGTGAGCCAGCTTAGCTTATCCAATCAGCACACATCACTCAGATTACAACAAGACCAACTCATCCTCACCATCCATTCCTCTTAAGTTATTTCTATCCATTAGATATAGGTTTATGAGTTTGCAAGAGTGTAAAACCTATATAAAGAGCCTCATGGGCGTGTGTAACTCTCTTAAGAGAGTATGGGGGTTTTCCCCATCTCCTTCATAAATATAAATGTGTGTTCTTGATCAGATTCCCTTAATCTACCCCTTTCTTAGTCTCTAATCTCTTAATCTCTCTAAGTCTCTTTGTTTCTGATTCAAGTTCATACTAGTTTCATCAGACCTCTTATTCAACTAGTTCAAGACCTTATTCTTTGCCTCTAATGGCTTCTCATACACATACACAGCCAGAGCTCTCAAATCTCATATGGTATCAGAGCCAGGTTCATCAGAACCTGAGCTGAGCTTCCGCAAATCCACAGCTCTCATCTCAGCTCAAATCAAACCCTTGAAGACATTACCAGCCGAGTTCAGCTCTTGAAGAAGAAGAGACTTGAAGCCATGGAGTGTTATCCTGTCCCTCAAGCCATTGCTGTCTGTACCTGATGGAGAGAGTCTCATTGGAAGCAAAGGAGGATGGAGAGGCGTCATGAACCTCAAGCCAAAACTCCTTGTCCAAGAGCTTGTTACATCCTGCTACAAGAAAGATGAAGTGAAGAGAAGCCGGTTTGAAGTATGAAGAAAGGAGGGGTCTTTGGGTGTGAGAAACAAGAAGGAGGCCATGGACTGAAGGAGAAGGAGTTGGGTGACGACCTAGACTCTTGAATCCAACCATATCATGGCCAGATTGCCTTTGGAGGCTTAAGGAACCAACCTGGTTCCTTGTGTAAGCGATTCTTTAAAACCTTCTTGATAATGAGCTTGTGTTGTGACTGTGCCTGGTTATTGTGATGTGTATTGATTGAAAAAAAAACCTGAGGATAATGTGTGATTGCTAAATATAATTAGTTGAATCTGTCCCAGGATGCTTTAAAGGCTTGTTTAGTGTTTAGTAAAATGCTTGCTCCTGTTAAGTAATGAGTTTGCTAAATGTGAAATGATATTGTTTGAAGCTCATGAACTGAAAACAGATTGAAAGTAATGCATTGTCTGATGATAAGTGATGATAGTAATGCTTAGCCTAAGTTATAAATGAATGTGTGATGGATTGTATTGTTGCATTCATGAATTAAAACTGATTAAGGCTAGTGCATACTGTCAAATGGCTGTCTTACATTGAAGCATTAGATTCATGTCTAAAGGCTGAGTAAAGAAGCTTTAAAATTGCCTAAGTAGCTTGTATTGAATCTGTTAGGATCATGCTAGTGCTTAGAGAGCTTGCTTGCAAAGATTAGAACTTGAAAATGTCTAGTTTAATCTGTTGCATTGCTTAAAGACATTGGTGTTCAAACTTGATGATGCATCAAGGGTTGACCCAATGCACTTGTGTCTTATCTTTGCTGGAGTTTGAGTGATGTTTCAGGTTCACAAGAGGTGTTCTTGGTTCACCATCCATCCGAGTTGAAAGAGGAAGACTTTGCCCATTGTGTGGAGCAATGGAGAGTTGAGAAAGAAGTGGTGATGCGCCACTGGTGAGAAGTTTCACTGAAGCTCACTTGCAAGCTTGGACTTATAATCAATCCAAGCTTGAGGAGGGGAGTTTAGTGAGCTTCCAAGCGATCCAAGAAGTCCATTGCAAGCATCTGAAGAAGGAGCCATCCGGGCTTAGGCTGTGGCGAGTCTATTCAAGAGAGTACTCAAACTAAGATAGAGTACTCTTGGCTGTGAGAAGATGAAGGCTACTCTATCAAGGTGGCTTCAAGAGTTGAGGTGATTGGAGAGATAGCTGAAGCTTCCACAAGCATTCCATGAAGATGGCAAGATCAGAAGAGAAGCGGCAAGGGTGTGTGTGTGAGGATCATGAAGCAATCCATTCAAACTTGTTCCTGTGAGAGTCTCAAGCTTGAGGGGGAGTGTTGAAGCTTACATGATCCAAGAGAGCTTGGTGGTTACTCTAGAAGAAGAGGAAGCAGCCAAGACTCAGTAAGAGAAGTTGTATCTCCAAGAAGAGGCTGATCTGATGTGTCTGAGCACTTCAACCTAACAAGAGGTTAGGTGAAAGGGGGAGAGATCAAGATCAGGCAGTAAGGAGAGTACAAGGCGTGGGGTGAATGAAGAGGCCATGATCCAGAGTCTTTGTGTCCCTTACATTGTTGGTAAGGCACAAAGACTCACTGGCCAATCCCTAAGCCTTGGAGACTTTACTCTTTTTCCCTCATCAAGGTTTTGTCCCAAAGGGTTTTCCTTGGTGAGGTTTTTAATGAGGAAGTTCTTCAAGGTTCCAAGCTTGACTTAGGATCAGCTAGAGTCAAGCTTGAGGGGGAGTGTTAACTTGAAGAGAAGAAGTGGAGAAGCAAAGGTGATGAGTTGAGTTGGTGCTTGTGCAAAGACATGGCAAGATCTTCAGAGATTGTATGTTAAGGCTTTGGGAGAGTATTAAGGCTTCAGAAGTGGTCTGATGAGTGTGCAAAGATAGGGTTTATGTTCAGGAGGGACTTAGACACCATTTAGAGAAGATTTGGGTCAGACAGTAACTCCAAAGTTACCACAGTAACTTTAGAGAGTTACCACAGTAAGATTGGAGAAGTTTGGGCAAGTTGGTGTAAAAGTGAATAGTGAATCACTAGTCACTATTCAGGTTGACTATTCACTATTTGGGTCACTATTCAGGACACTATTCAGGATGTGAAGAGTGCATAGTATATGGATAAGGCACCAAGGTTTGAATCTAGTCAAAGGGAATCAAGAAGATGCTTTGTGGAGGCAAACAACCAATGGGAGCTTCCTTGTGTGTGATTGGCTAGTTCTGGTCTTGGACAGGCTGTCTCTTGCTGTAAAGAGAAGGGAGCCACGACCATGAACCTGGACAGATGCCAATCACAAGCAAGGAGCCAGCTTGCCTTGGTTTGAATTAAAGTGAGCCAGCTTAGCTTATCCAATCAGCACACATCACTCAGATTACAACAAGACCAACTCATCCTCACCATCCATTCCTCTTAAGTTATTTCTATCCATTAGATATAGGTTTATGAGTTTGCAAGAGTGTAAAACCTATATAAAGAGCCTCATGGGCGTGTGTAACTCTCTTAAGAGAGTATGGGGGTTTTCCCCATCTCCTTCATAAATATAAATGTGTGTTCTTGATCAGATTCCCTTAATCTACCCCTTTCTTAGTCTCTAATCTCTTAATCTCTCTAAGTCTCTTTGTTTCTGATTCAAGTTCATACTAGTTTCATCAGACCTCTTATTCAACTAGTTCAAGACCTTATTCTTTGCCTCTAATGGCTTCTCATACACATACACAGCCAGAGCTCTCAAATCTCATAGACACGCCTATCAAACTGCCAAGGCCTTCCCAGTAGTATGTGGCTGGCTTCCATGGGTATCACATCATAGAGAATGTCATCTTCATACCTCCCAATGGACAAGGGTATAGAAACCTGAGTAGATCCCCTCATCTCGCCCTCTTCATTAAGCCATTGCAGCCGGTAAGGTTTAGGATGCTTTTGAGCTTTCAAACCAAGCTTCTTCACCATTGTCTCGCTAGCAACATTAACACAGCTTCCGCCGTCGATGATCAGGCTGCAGACCTTTCCTTGTACCATACAACGTGTGTAGAACAAGTTCTCCCTTTGTTCTTGCTCCTCAGTTTTGTTTTGCAAACTGAGAGTTCTTCTTGCAACCAAAAGTCTACCTTGAACTGGTTCCTCCTCATACTCAGCTTCAGATAGTTCTTGATCAGTCCTGAGTTTCTCATCTTCAGATTCAAACTCTCCATTCTCCAGAAGAATCATAACTCTCTTGTTAGTACACTCATTAGCATAGTGCCCACGCCCTTGGCACTTAAAACTTCACATCTCTTGCACGCGAGCTTGTAGCTTCCACTTTACCCTTATCTTTGTTGTAGATGCTACTAGACTTGGATTCTTCTTTTGGCTGTGGTTTGCTTTCCTTCTGATAGCTTGGTTTATCTTCCTTAGAGGTCTGGTATCTACTGGAACCATAGCTGCCACGCGCATAACTTCTTCTCTTAACTTGCTGCTCCACCAAGATAGCTTTGTGTAGCATCTCCTCTATCTCCAAGTAGTGTTGCATCTCCACTCTATCTTGTATCTCACGGTTGAGTCCACCAAGAAAACGTGCCATAGTAGCTTCACTGTCCTCAGATACACAAGCTCTTAGCATAAGCAACTCCATCTCTTGAAAGTATTCCTCTACCGACTTTGATCCTTGTGTGAGCAGTCTCAGCTTTTGATGAAGATCACGGTGATAATGACTTGGTACAAACCTCTTGCGCATCACAGCTTTCATCTCTGCCCATGTTTCAATGGGTAATTCACCATTGCACCTCTTGTTTGTAACCAACTGATCCCACCAGCTCAATGCATAATCATTGAACTCGGTAGCAGCTACTTGAATCTTCTTAGTCTCTGAGTAATGCTGACAGTTGAAAACGAGTTCGATCTTCTTCTCCCACTCAAGATAGGCATCTGGATCAACTTTACCATGGAAAGGAGGGATCTTAAGCTTCAATCCTGATAGCTCATTGCGTCTATGCCTTCGGCCCTCATGATCATGTCGAGATCTTCTACTGCTATGTCTCGAACCGGAGCTATGGCTACTTCTCTCATAGAAGTTATCAGTTTCTTCTGATCCAGCATGCTCACGCTGGCCTTGTCTGTTTCTTCTTTGTTCACGTCTCTGGCCAGATGCTTGTCCTTGCCCATCATTCGGTCTCTGATCATACTTCTCTTCCAGCAACTTCACCATCGCTTCCATCAGGTGATTCCAGTTTCCCTGTTTGGGAATAGGACAGCTTCTTCGTCGTTCCAATAACACCAGGATGAATCACTATGTAAGAAGCTTGATTTGGATACATAAAGTGGTGGAGAATCACCAGGAAGTTGAATTAATCTCATAGGAGTTGGGATGAAGAAGTTATCCCACTTTCTAATCAGGTGATTCCAGTTTTCCCAGTTTTGGGAAGGACAGCTTCTTCGTCGTTCCAATCAAACCAGGATTAATCACTCTGTAAGAAGCTTGATTTGGATACATAAAGTGTTGGAGAATCACCAGAAGTTGAATAAATCTCATAGGAGTTTGGGATGAATGAGTTATCCCACTTTCTAATCAGATGATTCCAGTTTATTTTCCATTTGGGAATATGACAGCTTCTTTCTTCGGTTCCAATCAAACCAGGATGAATCACTTTGTAAGAAGCTTGATTTGGATACATAAATTGGTGGAGAATCACCAGGAAGTTGAATTAATCTCATAGGAGTTGGGATCAAGAAGTTATCCCACTTTCTAATCAGGTGATTCCAGTTCCTCCCTGTTTGTAATGAGATCCTAGGACCCTTCTCTGGATGGGTTTTAGATAGATCCTTGCATAAACGAATCAAGACTCAAGTTTATCAAGGCTGTGGATCGATGGTGACACAAGAGGCTGCAGAAAGGCTCCTTGATACTCCTAGGCTTAGATCGGATATGACACACCTTTCTAAAGCCCTTGGGCGTTGGATATTACACACCAACAGACTGGATACTACATACCAGACACTCTCTTAACTCGTGAAAGCAAGGGAGAAGAAAACACAAGGTTTAAGCAAAAGATAACTTAGATTAGAATGAGGGTTTGTGATACACTTAAATAGAGAGATCCTTGTACATGCACAAGGTCTCGAAAACATAAGAAAACATAAGGAAAAGGCTCCACACGGTTTCCAAATTAATAACACAACACTTAGACTAAAAATAATATAAGATAGATGATGAAGTCGGTCCAAGATGCCTTAGCCGAGTTGCATCCAAGATACATCAACTAGGAATGTGTAATTGAACTTGATACCTCATTAAAACCTTGATTAGAAAACCCAGTGGGACAAAAATAATCAAGGGAAAAAGAGTATACCAAAGCCACTTGCCTAGATGATGATCAGCTTGATGGTAAGTTCACATGAATGGTGATGAGTGTGTGCCCTTGGGGGCTCAAGCGTCCTACCAAGACAGTCTTTCTTGCTCCTTAGAGATCTTCAGTATGTTTCCAACAGCTTCCTTGAGTCCTCCTTGTCATTGCACGAGGTTATAGACCTGTGGGAATGGCTAGGACAGCTCCTCCTCTTCAGCTAGTGTAGCTTCAGTCTCTCCTTCTTCATCTTTATCAACTAGCTGATCCATGAGACATATCAGTTTTGGGATAGGACAGCTTCGTGCATCGTTCCAATAACACCAGGAGTAATCACTATGTAAGAAGCTTGATTTGGATACATAAGGTGGTGGAGAATCACCAGAAGTTGTTGAATTAATCTCATAGGAGTTGGGATGAAGAAGTTATCCCACTTTTAATCAGGTGATTCCAGTTTCCCAGTATGGGAATAGGACACTTCTTTTCGTCGTTCCAATCAAACCAGGATGAATCACTCGGTAAGAAGCTTGATTGGGATACATAAAGTGTTGAGAATCACCAGGAAGTTGAATAAATCTCATAGGAGTTGGGATGAAGAAGTCATCCCACTTTCTAATCAGGTGATTCCAGTTTCCCCAGTTGGGAATAGGACAATTCTTCCTTCGTCGTTCCAATAACACCAGGATGAATCACTTTGTAAGAAGCTTGATTTGGATACATAAAGTGTGGAGAATCACAAGGAAGTTGAATTAATCTCATAGGAGTTGGGATGAAGAGTTATCCCACTTTCTAATCAGGTGATTCCAGTTTCCCAGTTTGGTAATAGGACAGCTTCTTCGTCGTTCCAATCAAACCAGGATGAATCACTCTGTAAGAATCTTGATTTGGATACATAAAGTGTTGGAGAATCACCAGGAAGTTGAATAAATCTCATAGGAGTTGGGATGAAGAAGTTATCCCACTTTCGAATCAGGGATTCCAGTTTCCCAGTTTGGGAATAGACAGCTTTCTTCGGCGTTCCAATCAAACCAGGATGAATCACCTTGTAAGAAGCTTTATTTGGATACATAAAGTGTTGGAGAATCACCAGGAAGTTGAATAAATCTCATAGGATTTTGGGATGAAGGAGTTATCCCACTTTCTAATCAGATGATTCCAGTTTTCCAGTTTGGGAATAGGACAGCTTCTTCGTCGTTCCAACAAACCAGATGAATCACTTTGTAAGAAGCTTGATTTGGATACATAAAGTGGTGGAGAATCACCAGGAAGTTGAATTAATCTCATAGGAGTTGGGGATGAAGAAGTTATCCCCCTTTCTAATCAGGTGATTCCAGTTTCCCTGTTTGGGAATAGGACAGCTTCTTCGTCGTTCGAATCAAACCAGGATGAATCAATTTGTAAGAAGCTTGATTTGGATACATAAAGTGGTGGAGAATCACCAGGAAGTTGAATAATCTCATAGGAGTTGGGATGAAGAAGTTATCCCACTTTCTAATCAGGTGATTCCAGTTTCCCAGTTTGGGAATAGGACAGCTTCTTCGTCGTTCCAATCAAACCAGGATAATCACTCTGTAAGAAGCTGAGTTGGATACATAAAGTGGTGGAGAATCACCAGGAAGTTGAATAAATCTCATAGGAGTTGGGATGAAGAAGTTATCCCACTTTCTAATCAGGTGATTCCAGTTTCCGCAGTTTGGGAATAGGACAGCTTCTTCGTCGGTTCCAATCACCAGGATGAATCACTTTGTAAGAAGCTTGATTATGGATACATAAAGTGGTGGAAGAATCACCAAGGAAGTTTGAATAAATCTCATAGAGTTGGGATGAAGAAGTGTATCCACTTTCTAATCAGGTGATTCCAGTTTCCCAGTTTGGGAATAGGACAGCTTTCTTCGTCGTTCCAATAAACCAGGATGAATCACTTGGTAAA
>NW_022610587.1:0-31180 GCF_000309985.2 Brassica rapa
TCTTGAAAAGGATTTGACCTCAAATCTGGCTCATCTGCAACAAAAGGGATCAAGTCAGTACATTGAAGCTATCACTTATGTCGTACTTACTTCAGATCAAGTTTGTAGACATTGTCATTGATCCCTTGGTGACTTCAAAAGGGCCATCAATCCTCGGCATTAGCTTAGACTTCCTCTCTTTTGGAAACCTTTCTTTCCTCAAGTGAACCCATACTTGATCTCCAACTTCAAAGATCATCTCACGCCTTCCCTTGTTGGCTTGTTTGGCGTATTGCTTAGTTTTCTCTTCTAGATTGCGCTTAGCTTGCTCATGAATCTGCTGAACCATCTCAGCTTTCTTTTTCCCATCCATACTAACCCTTTCACACTCAGGTAAAGGTATTAGATCCAAAGGTGAGATGGGATTGAACCCATAAACAATTTCAAACGGAGAAAACTTAGAAGCAGAATGCATAGCATGATTGTATGCAAATTCACAATGAGGTAAGTAATCTTCCCATGATTTCAAGTTCTTTTGATGATGATGCACGCAGGAGAGTACCTAAGGTTCTATTAACTACTTCAGTCTGCCCATCAGTTTGTGGATGACAAGTAGTAGAAAACAATAGCTTAGTTCCTAGTTTAGACCACAATGTTTTCCAAAAGTAGCTAAGGAATTTAGTATCTCTATCTGAAACTATAGTCCTAGGCATTCCATGCAAACGTACCACTTCTCTAAAGAACAAATTTGCTACATGTAATGCATCATCAGTCTTATTGCAAGCTATGAAATGTGCCATTTTAGAAAATCTATCAACAACCACAAAGATAGAATCCTTTCCAGTCCTAGTTCTAGGCAAACCCATAACAAAATCCATAGCTATATCATTCCAAGGATGAGTAGGAATAGGCAAAGGAGTATACAAACCGTGAGGTTGAACTTTAGACTTTGCAAGCTTGCAAGTTGTGCACCTTCCACAGATTCTCTCCACATCTCTTTTCATATGCGGCCAATAGAAGTGATCCTGCAAAACTTTAAGGGTTTTTGCTATACCAAAATGACCCATCAAGCTTCCTCCATGGGATTCCCTGACAAATAGATCTCTCAAAGAGCAATTAGGCACACATAAACGATTGTCATAGAATAAGAATCCATCATGCCTAAAATAATGTCCTGAAGCATACTTAGCACATGATTTATAAGCTTCTTGAAAGTCAGGATCAGATTCATACATTTCTTTAATCTGCTCAAAGCCTAGCAACTTAGCATCAAGAGTAGTTAAGAGGACATACCTTCGGGATAGTGCATCAGCAACTATATTCTCCTTACCTTGTTTGTATTTGATCACATATGGGAAGGTTTCAATGAATTCTACCCATCTAGCATGTCTCTTGCTGAGCTTACTTTGTCCTTTAAGATACTTGAGAGACTCATGGTCGGTGTGAATGACAAACTCCTTTGGCCAGAGATAATGCTGCCAAGTCTGTAGAGCTCTCACCAAGGCGTAGAGTTCTTTGTCATAAGTGGCATAGTTGAGAGTAGCTCCACTGAGTTTCTCACTGAAGTAAGCAATAGGTCTTTTATCCTGCATCAACACAGCACCAATTCCAATTCCTGAGGCATCACATTCTATTTCAAATGTTTTAGAAAAATCAGGAAGTATGAGAAGAGGAGATTGAGTAAGCTTCTCTTTAAGGAGTTGGAATGCGGCTTCCTGAGCTTCTCCCCACTTGAATCCTACATCCTTCTTGATTATCTCAGTTAGGGGAGCTGCTAGAGTGCTGAAATCCTTCACAAAACGCCTATAGAAACCTGCCAGTCCATGAAAACTCCTTACTTCTCCCACTGTAGTTGGACTCGGCCACTCTTGTATTGCTTTGATCTTTTCCTGATCCACTTTTACACCATCTGCACTTACAACAAAACCTAGAAAGACCAAGTTATCTGTGCAAAAAGTGCACTTCTTTAGATTGGCATAGAGCTTTTCTTTTCTCAAAACATCAAAACAGCCCTAAGATGTTCTATATGATCTTCTAAGCATTTGCTGTAAACTAAGATATCATCAAAGTACACAACAACAAAGATGCCTATGAAAGACCTAAGAATATGATTCATCAATCTCATGAATGTACTAGGCGCATTGGTTAATCCAAATGGCATAACTAACCATTCATACAAGCCATGTTTAGTTTTAAATGCAGTTTTCCACTCATCTCCTTCTTTCATCCTAATCTGATGATATCCACTTTTCAAGTCTATCTTAGAAAAGATGCAAGAACCATGCAATTCATCAAGCATATCATCTAATCTAGGAATAGGGTGGCGATACTTCACTGTTATGTTGTTGATTGCTCTACAATCAACACACATGCGCCAGCTCCCATCTTTCTTTGGCACAAGGAGCACTGGAACTGCACAAGGACTCAAACTTTCTCGGATATGACCCTTCTCCATCAGCTCCTCTACTTGTTTCTGCAGTTCTTTGGTTTCAACTGGATTGGTCCTGTATGCTGGACGGTTGGGCAGTGTAGAACCAGGTACAAAGTCTATTTGGTGCTCAATCCCACGCACTGGAGGCAATCCAATGGGGCTATCTTCTGGAAACACATCTGCATACTCCTGTAAAAGAGAAACTAGTTCACTCGGATGATCCGGTGTGTGATCAGTAATAGTTAGAAGAGTCTCTTTAAACATAAGCAAGATAATAGAATTTTGAGAGTAGAGAATTCTTTTGATATCTCCCTGTTTGGCATAGAGGCTGTGATGCTTGTCATGATCAGGTTTGAGATCAATCTCTTTCGCTTTCTTTTTCTGAAGTTGGATTTGATCTTCATGAACCTCTTTAGGAGATAAAGGCACCAGCACAGTCTTCTTTCCGTTGAATTCAAAAGAATGTTTGTTGGTGAAGCCATCATGATTCACACGTCTATCATACTGCCAGGGTCTTCCAAGGAGTATATGACTGGCTTCCATTGGCAACACATCACACAAGACTTCATCTTCATATCTACCAATGGCTATAGGAACCAGTACTTGAGTAGACACTTTCATCTCGCCCTCTTCATTGAGCCACTGCAATCTGTAGGGTCTTGGGTGTTTCTGAATCTTCAAACCCAATTTCTTCACCATAGTCTCACTAGCTACATTGACACAACTTCCTCCATCAATAATGAGACTGCACACCTTTCCCTGAACCATACACCTTGTGTAGAATAGATTCTCTCGCTGCTCAAACTCTCCATTCTTGGCTTGCACGTTCAAGAGCCTTCTTGTCACCAACAATCTTCCTTTCACGGGTTCTACTTCACTTTCTTCTTCAGACTCCTCATGATCAGAACCAAACTTCTCTTCCTCTGATTCATACTCTCCATTCTCAAGAAGAATCATAATCTTTTTGTTGGTGCATTCATTAGCATAATGCCCACGCCCTTGACATTTGAAGCACTTAACATCTCTAGTTCTTGAACTAGTAATTTCAGCTTTGCCTTTGTCTTTGCTGTATATGCTGCTCGGCTTAGTCTCTTCTTTCTGCTGAGGCTTGCTATCCTTCAGATAGGATGTTTTCTCTTCTTTAGAGTGGTGGAACTTAGACGATCCATAGCTGCGTGAGTTACCCTTCCTCTTGAGCTGCTGCTCCACTAGAATAGCTTTGTGCAACATCTCTTCTATTTCCACATAGTGTTGCATCTCCACATTGTCTTGTATCTCACGGTTAAGCCCTCCAAGAAACCTTGCCATAGTGGCTTCTCTATCCTCCAAGATACTAGCTCTCAACATCAGCAACTCCATGTCTTGATAGTATTCTTCAACAGTTCGTGTTCCTTGGGTAAGTCTTCGCAGCTTTTGATGTAGGTCGCGGTGATAGTGACTTGGAACAAACCGTTTGCGCATGAGTGACTTCATCTCGTGCCATGAATCAACCGGATTCTCTTGGTTAAGCCGTCTAGTAGTTACAAGTTGATCCCACCAACTCAACGCATAATCATAGAATTCAGTTGCTGCAATCTTGATCCTTTGGGCATTGGAGTAGTGTTGGCAATTGAAGACAAGCTCGATCTTCTTTTCCCATTCCAAGTAGGCATCTGGATCCACCTTGCCATGGAAGGGTGGAATCTTAAGCTTAAGTCCTGAAAGCTTGTCTTTGCGTGACCCCCTTCCATCATGTTCACGCCTTGATCTTCCTCTGCTTAGTTCAGAAGAAGAACTACTGCGCTCAGTTGGGTTGTGCTTAGTTCTATTGCGCGAGTAGTAGTTGTCGGTCTCTTGTGAACCCGCATGCTCTTGCCGTACTGGAGTAGGCCGGTTCCTTCTAGACTCATTGCTATGTCCCTGGCCAGTAGCTTGCCTCAACTCTTGTCTCATCATCTCACGTAATTCCTTCATGCTAGCCTTAAGCATATCAGCCATAGTAGAGATCATGGTCTGATTCATTTGCTCGGTCATTTGATCTCTCAGCATCTTGTTCTTTCTTACTAGCTCGGCTTCTTCTTCTGATTCTTTCCCCATTGGTACCTAGAATCAAAAACAACACTCAACCAGTCAATAGTTCCAAATAACTGATCGTAATTAGTAGATGATTAAGAGATTTTAAAATGAAAAATACTGGCGGTAAAAGAAAACTTGATTATCAAGCAAAGGAGGATTCAAATCGACAACTTGAAAATCACAATAGAAACGCGATCAGGGTAGGTTTGTTAATCAGATTTCGACGACACACAAGTAGATCTAGTTGTTATAGGTGATTTAAACAGATCACACGATCAATCAGATTCAAACAAAAGATCAAATCTAGAATATGAATCGATAACAATCGGATCTAAAAGAGCGAAACCTAAATCTATCAATTTCAAACTTTTAACAATTAGATCGACACAAATTGATTAGATCACACACTCAAACGACCACGGATCACAGATCAATCAATGGATATTGCGAAACAAAGAACAGATCAGTTGAAACAAAACGGATCGATCTAAAAAACTGATCAAGAAGATGAACAGGTTAAATCGAAACAAAAGAGAAACGAGTACTTCCCTAACCAGAGATGCTCTGATACCACATAATACGTCCCTAGATTGCTTCTCTGGATAGTATGGGATAGATCCTTGCTAGAACGAATCAAAGACTCAAGCTCTACAAGGTTGTGGATCGATTGGTGACACAAGAGGCTGCGGAAAGGCTCCTTGATACTCCTAAGTGACTAGATCGGATATGACACACCGAGATAGACACTCTTGGGTTGCTGGATACTACACACCAACAAGAACACTCAACAACTCGCGGACAAGCAGTAGAGAGAACAAAGAAAGGTTTTGATAAAAATATAATTGATGTCATAAAGGGTTCAAAGCACACTTATATAAGAGAAGTTGGAACAGACTCCAAGCTTCTCGAAAACTATCAAGAGAGTAAAAGCACACGCTCTCTTGGAAATAGAAACAAAAGACAAGTTTGAAAACATGAAATGAAAGACATAATATAACATAAGGTTGATCCGGGATGAGGTTGGATCGAGATCATCATCTAAGGTTTTGAGAAGCAAATCTATGGCCTCGTTAAAAACCTATCTTTGGAAAACCCATTGGGACAAAACCAAAGATAGGGAAAAGAGCACACATAGATTGCTTGCTTAGTTGATGATCAGCTTGATGGTGAAGTTGCTTGAATGGTGATAAGTGTGTCTTGGTTGATCAAGCTTCTACCAAGACATTCCTCTTGCTTCCATGACCTCTTAACCAATCCTCCAATAACTTGCGTGAGCTTCCTTGATCTTGATCGAGTCATAGGTCCTTTAGGCAAGGCTAGATCATCTCCATCAGTCGGCTTATCCAGATCCTCATCATCTCCATTAGATAGTTGGTCCATGATCACATCAGAATCACTTTTTGAGAAGCTTGATTTGGATACATAAAGTGGTGGAGAATCACCAGGAAGTTGAATAAATCACATAGGAGTTGGCGTGAAGAAGTTATCCCACTTTCAAATCAGGTGATTCCAGTTTCCCAGTTTGGGAATAGCACAGCTTCATCGTCGTTCAAATCAAACCAGGATGAATCACTTTGTGAGAAGCTTTATTTGGATACATAAAGTGGTGGAGAATCACCAGGAAGTTGAATAAATCTCATAGGAGTTGGCGAAAAGAAGTTATCCCACTTTCAAATCAGGTGATTCCAGTTTCCCAGTTTGGGAATAGCACAGCTTCTTCGTCGTTCCAATCAAACCAGGATGAATCACTTTGTGAGAAGCTTGATTTGGATACATAAAGTGGTGGAGAATCACCAGGAAGTTGAATAAATCTCATAGGAGTTGGCGTGAAGAAGTTATCCCACTTTCAAATCAGGTGATTCCAGTTTCCCAGTTTGGGAATAGCACAGCTTCATCGTCTTTCAAATCAAACCAGGATGAATAACTTTGTGAGAAGCTTTATTTGGATACATAAAGTGGTGGAGAATCACCAGGAAGTTGAATAAATCTCATAGGAGTTGGCATGAAGATGTTATCCCACTTTCAAATCAGGTGATTCCAGTTTCCTAGTTTGGGAATAGCACAGCTTCTTCGTCGTTCCATTCAAACCAGGATGAATCACTTTGTGAGAAGCTTGATTTGAATACATAAAGTGGTGGAGAATCACCAGGAAGTTGAATAAGTCTCATAGGAGTTGGGATGAAGAAGTTATCCCACTTTCAAATCAGGTGATTCCAGTTTCCCAGTTTGGGAATAGCACAGCTTCATCGTCGTTCAAATCAAACCAGGATGAATCACTTTGTGAGAAGCTTGATTTGAATACATAAAGTGGTGGAGAATCACCAGGAAGTTGAATAAATCTCATAGGAGTTGGCGAAAAGAAGTTATCCCACTTTCAAATCAGGTGATTCCAGTTTCCCAGTTTGGGAATAGGACAGCTTCTTCGTTGTTCAATCAAACCAGGATGAATCACTTTGTGAGAAGCTTGATTTGGATACATAAAGTGGTGGAGAATCACCAGGAAGTTGAATAAATCACATAGGAGTTGGCATGAAGAAGTTATCCCACTTTCAAATCAGGTGATTCCAGTTTCCCAGTTTGGGAATAGCACAGCTTCTTCGTCGTTCCAATCAAACCAGGATGAATCACTTTGTGAGAAGCTTTATTTGGATACATAAAGTGGTGGAGAATCACCAGGAAGTTGAATAAATCTCATAGGAGTTGGCGTGAAGAAGTTATCCCACTTTCAAATCAGGTGATTCCAGTTTCCCAGTTTGGGAATAGCACAGCTTCATCGTCGTTCAAATCAAACCAGGATGAATCACTTTGTGAGAAGCTTTATTTGGATACATAAAGTGGTGGAGAATCACCAGGAAGTTGAATAAATCTCATAGGAGTTGGCGAAAAGAAGTTATCCCACTTTCAAATCAGGTGATTCCAGTTTCCCAGTTTGGGAATAGCACAGCTTCTTCGTCGTTCCAATCAAACCAGGATGAATCACTTTGTGAGAAGCTTGATTTGGATACATAAAGTGGTGGAGAATCACCAGGAAGTTGAATAAATCTCATAGGAGTTGGCGTGAAGAAGTTATCCCACTTTCAAATCAGGTGATTCCAGTTTCCCAGTTTGGGAATAGCACAGCTTCTTCGTCGTTCAAATCAAACCAGGATGAATCACTTTGTGAGAAGCTTGATTTGGATACATAAAGTGGTGGAGAATCACCAGGAAGTTGAATAAATCTCATAGGAGTTGGCGAAAAGAAGTTATCCCACTTTCAAATCAGGTGATTCCAGTTTCCCAGTTTGGGAATAGCACAGCTTCTTCGTCGTTCCAATCAAACCAGGATGAATCACTTTGTGAGAAGCTTGATTTGGATACATAAAGTGGTGGAGAATCACCAGGAAGTTGAATAAATCACATAGGAGTTGGCGTGAAGAAGTTATCCCACTTTCAAATCAGGTGATTCCAGTTTCCCAGTTTGGGAATAGCACAGCTTCATCGTCGTTCAAATCAAACCAGGATGAATCACTTTGTGAGAAGCTTTATTTGGATACATAAAGTGGTGGAGAATCACCAGGAAGTTGAATAAATCTCATAGGAGTTGGCATGAAGATGTTATCCCACTTTCAAATCAGGTGATTCCAGTTTCCTAGTTTGGGAATAGCACAGCTTCTTCGTCGTTCCAATCAAACCAGGATGAATCACTTTGTGAGAATAATACGTCCCTAGATTGCTTCTCTGGATAGTATGGGATAGATCCTTGCTAGAACGAATCAAAGACTCAAGCTCTACAAGGTTGTGGATCGATTGGTGACACAAGAGGCTGCGGAAAGGCTCCTTGATACTCCTAAGTGACTAGATCGGATATGACACACCGAGATAGACACTCTTGGGTTGCTGGATACTACACACCAACAAGAACACTCAACAACTCGCGGACAAGCAGTAGAGAGAACAAAGAAAGGTTTTGATAAAAAGATAATTGATATTCATAAAGGGTTCAAAGCACACTTATATAAGAGAAGTTGGAACAACTCCAAGCTTCTCGAAAACTATCAAGAGAGTAAAAGCACACGCTCTCTTGGAAATAGAAACAAAAGACAAGTTTGAAAACATGAAATGAAAACATAATATAACATAAGGTTGATCCGGGATGAGGTTGGATCGAGATCATCATCTAAGGGTTTTGAGAAGCAAATCTATGGCCTCGTTAAAAACCTATCTTTGGAAAACCCATTGGGACAAAACCAAAGATAGGGAAAAAGAGCACACATAGATTGCTTGCTTAGTTGATGATCAGCTTGATGGTGAAGTTGCTTGAATGGTGATAAGTGTGTCTTGGTTGATCAAGCTTCTACCAAGACATTCCTCTTGCTTCCATGACCTCTTAACCAATCCTCCAATAACTTGCGTGAGCTTCCTTGATCTTGATCGAGTCATAGGTCCTTTAGGCAAGGCTAGATCATCTCCATCAGTCGGCTTATCCAGATCCTCATCATCTCCATTAGATAGTTGGTCCATGATCACATCATCCCCTCCCTCTTGAAAAGGATTTGACCTCAAATCTGGCTCATCTGCAACAAAAGGGATCAAGTCAGTAACATTGAAGCTATCACTTATGTCGTACTTACCTTGCAGATCAAGTTTGTAGGCATTGTCATTGATCCTCTTGGTGACTTCAAAAGGGCCATCAATCCTCGGCATTAGCTTAGACTTCCTCTCTTTTGGAAACCTTTCTTTCCTCAAGTGAACCCATACTTGATCTCCAACTTCAAAGATCATCTCACGCCTTCCCTTGTTGGCTTGTTTGGCGTATTGCTTAGTTTTCTCTTCTAGATTGCGCTTAGCTTGCTCATGAATCTGCTGAACCATCTCAGCTTTCTTTTTCCCATCCATACTAACCCTTTCACACTCAGGTAAAGGTATTAGATCCAAAGGTGAGATGGGATTGAACCCATAAACAATTTCAAACGGAGAAAACTTAGAAGCAGAATGCATAGCATGATTGTATGCAAATTCACAATGAGGTAAGTAATCTTCCCATGATTTCAAGTTCTTTTTGATGAATGCACGCAGGAGAGTACCTAAGGTTCTATTAACTACTTCAGTCTGCCCATCAGTTTGTGGATGACAAGTAGTAGAAAACAATAGCTTAGTTCCTAGTTTAGACCACAATGTTTTCCAAAAGTAGCTAAGGAATTTAGTATCTCTATCTGAAACTATAGTCCTAGGCATTCCATGCAAACGTACCACTTCTTTAAAGAACAAATTTGCTACATGTAATGCATCATCAGTCTTATTGCAAGCTATGAAATGTGCCATTTTAGAGAATCTATCAACAACCACAAAGATAGAATCCTTTCCAGTCCTAGTTCTAGGCAAACCCATAACAAAATCCATAGATATATCATTCCAAGGATGAGTAGGAATAGGCAAAGGAGTATACAAACCGTGAGGTTGAACTTTAGACTTTGCAAGCTTGCAAGTTGTGCACCTTCCACAGATTCTCTCCACATCTCTTTTCATATGCGGCCAATAGAAGTGATCCTGCAAAACTTTAAGGGTTTTTGCTATACCAAAATGACCCATCAAGCTTCCTCCATGGGATTCCCTGACAAATAGATCTCTCAAAGAGCAATTAGGCACACATAAACGATTGTCATAGAATAAGAATCCATCATGCCTAAAATAATGTCCAGAAGCATACTTAGCACATGATTTATAAGCTTCTTGAAAGTCAGGATCAGATTCATACATTTCTTTAATCTGCTCAAAGCCTAGCAACTTAGCATCAAGAGTAGTTAAGAGGACATACCTTCGGGATAGTGCATCAGCAACTATATTCTCCTTACCTTGTTTGTATTTGATCACATACGGGAAGGTTTCAATGAATTCTACCCATCTAGCATGTCTCTTGCTGAGCTTACTTTGTCCTTTAAGATACTTGAGAGACTCATGGTCGGTTTGAATGACAAACTCCTTTGGCCAGAGATAATGCTGCCAAGTCTGTAGAGCTCTCACCAAGGCGTAGAGTTCTTTGTCATAAGTGGCATAGTTGAGAGTAGCTCCACTGAGTTTCTCACTGAAGTAAGCAATAGGTCTTTTATCCTGCATCAACACAGCACCAATTCCAATTCCTGAGGCATCACATTCTATTTCAAATGTTTTAGAAAAATCAGGAAGTATGAGAAGAGGAGATTGAGTAAGCTTCTCTTTAAGGAGTTGGAATGCGGCTTCCTGAGCTTCTCCCCACTTGAATCCTACATCCTTCTTGATTATCTCAGTTAGGGGAGCTGCTAGAGTGCTGAAATCCTTCACAAAACGCCTATAGAAACCTGCCAGTCCATGAAAACTCCTTACTTCTCCCACTGTAGTTGGACTCGGCCACTCTTGTATTGCTTTGATCTTTTCCTGATCCACTTTTACACCATCTGCACTTACAACAAAACCTAGAAAGACCAAGTTATCTGTGCAAAAAGTGCACTTCTTTAGATTGGCATAGAGCTTTTCTTTTCTCAAAACATCCAAAACAGCCCTAAGATGTTCTATATGATCTTCTAAGCATTTGCTGTAAACTAAGATATCATCAAAGTACACAACAACAAAGATGCCTATGAAAGACCTAAGAATATGATTCATCAATCTCATGAATGTACTAGGCGCATTGGTTAATCCAAATGGCATAACTAACCATTCATACAAGCCATGTTTAGTTTTAAATGCAGTTTTCCACTCATCTCCTTCTTTCATCCTAATCTGATGATATCCACTTTTCAAGTCTATCTTAGAAAAGATGCAAGAACCATGCAATTCATCAAGCATATCATCTAATCTAGGAATAGGGTGGCGATACTTCACTGTTATGTTGTTGATTGCTCTACAATCAACACACATGCGCCAGCTCCCATCTTTCTTTGGCACAAGGAGCACTGGAACTGCACAAGGACTCAAACTTTCTCGGATATGACCCTTCTCCATCAGCTCCTCTACTTGTTTCTGCAGTTCTTTGGTTTCAACTGGATTGGTCCTGTATGCTGGACGGTTGGGCAGTGTAGAACCAGGTACAAAGTCTATTTTGTGCTCAATCCCACGCACTGGAGGCAATCCAATGGGGCTATCTTCTGGAAACACATCTGCATACTCCTGTAAAAGAGAAACTAGTTCACTCGGATGATCCGGTGTGTGATCAGTAACTGTTAGAAGAGTCCCTTTAAACCTAAACAAGATAATAGAATTTTGTGAGTAGAGAATTCTTTTGATATCTCCCTGTTTGGCATAGAGGCTGTGATGCTTGTCATGATCAGGTTTGAGATCAATCTCTTTCGCTTTCTTTTTCTGAAGTTGGATTTGATCTTCATGAACCTCTTTAGGAGATAAAGGCACCAGCACAGTCTTCTTTCCGTTGAATTCAAAAGAATGTTTGTTGGTGAAGCCATCATGATTCACACGTCTATCATACTGCCAGGGTCTTCCAAGGAGTATATGACTGGCTTCCATTGGCAACACATCACACAAGACTTCATCTTCATATCTACCAATGGCTATAGGAACCAGTACTTGAGTAGACACTTTCATCTCGCCCTCTTCATTGAGCCACTGCAATCTGTAGGGTCTTGGGTGTTTCTGAATCTTCAAACCCAATTTCTTCACCATAGTCTCACTAGCTACATTGACACAACTTCCTCCATCAATAATGAGACTGCACACCTTTCCCTGAACCATACACCTTGTGTAGAATAGATTCTCTCGCTGCTCAAACTCTCCATTCTTGGCTTGTACGTTCAAGAGCCTTCTTGTCACCAACAATCTTCCTTTCACGGGTTCTACTTCACTTTCTTCTTCAGACTCCTCATGATCAGAACCAAACTTCTCTTCCTCTGATTCATACTCTCCATTCTCAAGAAGAATCATAATCTTTTTGTTGGTGCATTCATTAGCATAATGCCCACGCCCTTGACATTTGAAGCACTTAACATCTCTAGTTCTTGAACTAGTAATTTCAGCTTTGCCTTTGTCTTTGCTGTATATGCTGCTCGGCTTAGTCTCTTCTTTCTGCTGAGGCTTGCTATCCTTCAGATAGGATGTTTTCTCTTCTTTAGAGTGGTGGAACTTAGACGATCCATAGCTGCGTGAGTTACCCTTCCTCTTGAGCTGCTGCTCCACTAGAATAGCTTTGTGCAACATCTCTTCTATTTCCACATAGTGTTGCATCTCCACATTGTCTTGTATCTCACGGTTAAGCCCTCCAAGAAACCTTGCCATAGTGGCTTCTCTATCCTCCAAGATACTAGCTCTCAACATCAGCAACTCCATGTCTTGATAGTATTCTTCAACAGTTCGTGTTCCTTGGGTAAGTCTTCGCAGCTTTTGATGTAGGTCGCGGTGATAGTGACTTGGAACAAACCGTTTGCGCATGAGTGACTTCATCTCGTGCCATGAATCAACCGGATTCTCTTGGTTAAGCCGTCTAGTAGTTACAAGTTGATCCCACCAACTCAACGCATAATCATAGAATTCAGTTGCTGCAATCTTGATCCTTTGGGCATTGGAGTAGTGTTGGCAATTGAAGACAAGCTCGATCTTCTTTTCCCATTCCAAGTAGGTGTTGGAATGAAGAAGCAAGAAGCGCAAGCTGAGAAGTGAGTGCAAGAGAAGCCTTGAGAATGCACATGGAAGATCATGAAATGTGCAATGTCCGGGACTGCCTTGAATCACCCAAAAAGAAGAGATGTGCAAAATCTGTGCAAGAGAGTACGATTCATGTTGGTGCAAAGATAGGGAGGGAGTCCCTGGCGCCAAGAATCTTCTTCAGAAAGTAATGTGTGCAAATTGGCGCCTAGACATCCGGTTTGAATTCAAATCAGATCAGAAGTCACATGCAAGCTTAAGGACCAAAGAGCTGTTAGGATATGTCACTTTCTCTCATGCTGGACGTGCCATTCTCTCTCTCCAGCCAGTCTGCCCTTCTGATTTGCCCAGGATAATATTATTTATTCATTCCCTAAAATATTCTTTGTTTATTGTCTTGTTTGTCTTGTTGTAAAGGCTTTAAAGCCACCCCATTGTAACCATTACGAAATTAAGCTGAATGGGGGAGTTTCCCCTTTCTTCTTCACCATTCTCAAGTCTCTTATACTCTCCCTAATCTCTGGTTACAAGAATCTCTCTCATACTCTCTCAAATCTCACTTAATCTCTCTTTTTCTCCATTGCAGTCTCTTTAATTCTCACTTACTCTCTTCACTCTGTTCTCTTTCAATCCGACCACTCTCTGTTCTAAACAACACTCACACACCATAATCTGTCTATTCTCACATGGTATCAGAGCTCCAAGCTCCTGAGAATCCATAAAGCTTCCGCAAATCTGTTACAGTTCATACTTCTCTTCAAAAATCTCTGTTTCTGTTCATCCTTGTATCCTCTGGTCTAAAGCTTTTCCAGGAGGGAAGAGACTCACCAGAACTCAAGATAAAGGAAGTCTTTAGTATCTGAAACTCAAAGCTTCCACAATTCAAGCATAGGCTCATCCTCATTGTTATTTCAAATCATTGGAGAGTTTCTGTCCAGCCAGCTGTTCAATCTCTTCAAGAGGAAGAAGACTAAACATGGCGTGTCCAGAGACTTCCCAAGGTCTATCATCCTTTCTCCTGTTCAGCCTGAAGAGATCTCTTGGAGAAAGAAGGTTTTGGAGCTGTTTGGCAAGCAATTCTCCAAACCAAGTCTGTACAAGTGATTTTCAAGTTCTTCCCAAAATGGAGTCTCTCACTGTGTGCCAGAAGGTGGCGCCTGGTAATCAGGAAGAAAGGAGGGGTCTTAAGCATGAGTGGTCTAAAGGGAAGGCACACACAAGGAAATGGCGTGGGGTAGAGATCCCAAACTCCAAATCTGTCAAGTTCAAGTGAACAGTGTGCCTTGGAGGTTCAAGGAACCAGCTCAGGTTCCTTGTTTGTAAGTTAACCTCCTACCTTTAATAAGAGCTTGAGTATTTATGTCTGGTTGTGTTGAGTGGTGTGTTTGGTATCCTTGGGACAGGTTCAAGTTGCTAGAGTTGTTGAACCTAGTTTCTGTCCCATGATACTTAAATTGTGTGTGTTGCTCTGTTTCTTAAATTATTTCTAGGAGTTGTCTAGCATGGTATTGTCTAGTTCCTGTCCTAGATTAATTGTTTCTGTTTGTATTGTGCTAGGCGATTGGTTTAGCTACTGTCATTGTCTTGTTGCATTGATAAAGGTCTAGGAGTGCCTCCTGATCTTGTATTGCATTATATATATTGTTCAAGGTGATTAGATGAGTTGTTTAGTCTCTGTTTATTGTCTTTAAAATTCATAAAAAGAGCCTAATTGCCTTGTTATTGATGAGTTATCATACCTGAGCAGTTAGTGATGTTAGTATGCATGGAGTTGAACTGAATGAGTTGTTTAGATTCTGTTCATTGCATATTTCTTTTTAAAACATTGGGATCAGACTTGGTGAATTATCAAGGGCTGATCCTAGTGTGTGTGGTCTGATTCTTGCTGGAGTTTGAGTGATGTTTCAGGTACACAAAAGGTGATCTCTGTCCATCATCAAACTAAGACAAAGAAGAAGGCATTGCCCACGTTTTTCAGAGCCTCCCAAGATGGATATTCCTGAACCGTGGAGATTGCCCAGTCCCAAATCCTATCTATGTGTCTGCCCATTTCCTACCCTGAAGATAGAAAGGATGTTGGAGAATTGGAGAAACTGCTCAGAAGTGACTTACCTGATGCCAAGAGGATGTACAGGAGGTGCACTCAAGAGAAAAGGCCATCACTAAGCCAAGAGTGGCCGGTGGTCAGAGGCATGGATCAAGGTGTTTAGTCCTGACCATGTAAAGATACCTTGTGAGTAGAACCAGTTGGCTTAAGTGCAGGCGTAGGAGCTGTTGTGCTCCTGGTTCAAGAGACTCATAAGGAAGGTCATCACCTAAGTCATCACCTAAGTCATGGGGAGACTGGTGGCCCAAAGACATTAGAGCTGAAGGAAAATGGTGATCCAGTTGGCTTAAGCGCAGATGTTGGTATTGTTGTGCTCCCAGTTTCAAAACTCATTGAAGCTCACATTCAAGCTTGTCCCTATACTCAGCCAAGCTTGAGGAGGGGAATCAGTGAGCTACCAGAAGATCCATGAAGCTCCTAAGTGTCTCTTTTCCTCATAGAAGGCCAGCAACATCTATGTGTCAAAATAGATGATCAAGAAGAAGAGGTTGCATGGCGATTTAATAAGGAGGGGCCTAAGTGATCAGTCTGAAGAAGCTGGCACACCCCACCACTCTGACCAGCTATATTCAAGGACTCAAGGAGTATTCAATCAGGGAAATTATTGGCTAAGCAATCACATGATGGTGGCAAATTATGGAGTTGAAAAGTGCTGAGCTTCCCTACATGCTGAAACTTCAAGAGAAAAATGCAAAGGCTGGTTGAGAGAAGGAATGGCGTGGAGGATTCAAGTGCTTAGCAATCCTCACCAACATTCAACAAACTGATGCAAGGGAAGTACCTAAAACCATTATTATTCTTATGTGTGAATAGGTTTGCCCCTTGAGAATTGATACATGCATTTTTTGGATGATTGAATCAGGTACCTATTGAGCTCATGAACAAAGAAAAGCTTTGTCTCAACTCCTAAATGGAGGCAAGAAGCAAGAAGAAAGGGGGAGACAAGCTCAGGTCATAAGAAGAAGCTCAAAGGTGATTTGACGGTGAAGCAACTGGCGCCAATCCAAGACGTTCATTGCCTCACCTCTGATCAAAAGTGGAGTTTGCAAGTGGTGGATTCACTCTTGCATTACTCAGTACCAACCGGATCAAAGAAGCTCAGTTCCAAGTGTGTGATTGAGCTTCCATAATCCGGACTGTGTCTTACCAAGTGGGGATTCAATTGGAGTCCACTCCTGACCATTCTTATAAAAGGGAAGCACCTTAAACTCATCTCAATACATTCATGATTGTCCTTATACTTAAACTATTATTGAGTTTGATGTGATGAGTGCATTTCCTTAAGAACTGATGCACTTTTGAAATGATGTATCAGGTACCAAAATAAGCTTGAGCCTCACTGAAGATGATGATGATGATCCGGTCATGTCCTAGCCTTTCTAAGATGGCCAAAGAAGTCAGTTGAGAGGGGGAGACCCTAACCGAGTCTATGGTTCCATGAAGAGGTCAAGCCAAGTTCTAAAGAACAAGTAACTTTGCTGGGGGTTCAGAGAAGATGGTCTGGTCGTTTCCTTGCCTTCCTAAGGTGGCTTGAAGCCAGTTGAGAGGGGGAGACCCTAAACCGGCCACAAAATGATCCAGCCGGCTACTTGTGCTCAAGGATAGCAAGTTATGGTGATTCATACTTGCTATACCTATTAGGCCACGATCCAGAGCCTAAGGACTCCACCATGATGAATCTGAAGTTCCTTAGGCTCACTGGCCAATCCCTAAGCTTTGTGGAAACTCCACTCTTTTTCCCTTAGCAAGTTTTGTCCCAATGGGTTTTCTTGCTAAGGTTTTTAATGAGGGAGCTTCTTCAAGGTTCCAAGCTTGTCCAAGGATCTCCTATGGTCAAGCTTGAGGGGGAGTGTTGGAATGAAGAAGCAAGAAGCGCAAGCTGAGAAGTGAGTGCAAGAGAAGCCTTGAGAATGCACATGGAAGATCATGAAATGTGCAATGTCCGGGACTGCCTTGAATCACCCAAAAAGAAGAGATGTGCAAAATCTGTGCAAGAGAGTACGATTCATGTTGGTGCAAAGATAGGGAGGGAGTCCCTGGCGCCAAGAATCTTCTTCAGAAAGTAATGTGTGCAAATTGGCGCCTAGACATCCGGTTTGAATTCAAATCAGATCAGAAGTCACATGCAAGCTTAAGGACCAAAGAGCTGTTAGGATATGTCACTTTCTCTCATGCTGGACGTGCCATTCTCTCTCTCCAGCCAGTCTGCCCTTCTGATTTGCCCAGGATAATATTATTTATTTATTCCCTAAAATATTCTTTGTTTATTGTCTTGTTTGTCTTGTTGTAAAGGCTTTAAAGCCACCCCATTGTAACCATTACGAAATTAAGCTGAATGGGGGAGTTTCCCCTTTCTTCTTCACCATTCTCAAGTCTCTTATACTCTCCCTAATCTCTGGTTACAAGAATCTCTCTCATACTCTCTCAAATCTCACTTAATCTCTCTTTTTCTCCATTGCAGTCTCTTTAATTCTCACTTACTCTCTTCACTCTGTTCTCTTTCAATCCGACCACTCTCTGTTCTAAACAACACTCACACACCATAATCTGTCTATTCTCACAGTAGGCATCTGGATCCACCTTGCCATGGAAGGGTGGAATCTTAAGCTTAAGTCCTGAAAGCTTGTCTTTGCGTGACCCCCTTCCATCATGTTCACGCCTTGATCTTCCTCTGCTCAGTTCAGAAGAAGAACTACTGCGCTCAGTTGGGTTGTGCTCAGTTCTATTGCGCGAGTAGTAGTTGTCGGTCTCTTGTGAACCCGCATGCTCTTGCCGTACTGGAGTAGGCCGGTTCCTTCTAGACTCATTGCTATGTCCCTGGCCAGTAGCTTGCCTCAACTCTTGTCTCATCTCCTCACGTAATTCCTTCATGCTAGCCTTAAGCATATCAGCCATAGTAGAGATCATGGTCTGATTCATTTGCTCGGTCATTTGATCTCTCAGCATCTTGTTCTTTCTTACTAGCTCGGCTTCTTCTTCTGATTCTTTCCCCATTGGTACCTAGAATCAAAAACAACACTCAACCAGTCAATAGTTCCAATAAACTGATCGTAATTAGTAGATGATTAAGAGATTTTAAAATGAAAAATACTGGCGGTAAAAGAAAACTTGATTATCAAGCAAAGGAGGATTCAAATCGACAACTTGAAAATCACAATAGAAACGCGATCAGGGTAGGTTTGTTAATCAGATTTCGACGACACACAAGTAGATCTAGTTGTTATAGGTGATTTAAACAGATCACACGATCAATCAGATTCAAACAAAAGATCAAATCTAGAATATGAATCGATAACAATCGGATCTAAAAGAGCGAAACCTAGATCTATCAATTTCAAACTTTTAACAATTAGATCGACACAAATTGATTAGATTACACACTCAAACGACCACGGATCACAGATCAATCAATGGATATTGCGAAACAAAGAACAGATCAGTTGAAACAAAACGGATCGATCTAAAAACTGATCAAGAAGATGAACAGGTTAAATCGAAACAAAAGAGAAACGAGTACTTCCTTAACCAGAGATGCTCTGATACCACATAATACGTCCCTAGATTTCTTCTCTGGATAGTATGGGATAGATCCTTGCTAGAACGAATCAAAGACTCAAGCTCTACAAGGTTGTGGATCGATTGGTGACACAAGAGGCTGCGGAAAGGCTCCTTGATACTCCTAAGTGACTAGATCGGATATGACACACCGAGATAGACACTCTTGGGTTGCTGGATACTACACACCAACAAGAACACTCAACAACTCGCGGACAAGCAGTAGAGAGAACAAAGAAAGGTTTTGATAAAAAGATAATTGATATTCATAAAGGGGTTCAAAGCACACTTATATAAGAGAAGTTGGAACAGACTCCAAGCTTCTCGAAAACTATCAAGAGAGTAAAAGCACACGCTCTCTTGGAAATAGAAACAAAAGACAAGTTTGAAAACATGAAATGAAAAACATAATATAACATAAGGTTGATCCGGGATGAGGTTGGATCGAGATCATCATCTAAGGGTTTTGAGAAGCAAATCTATGGCCTCGTTAAAAACCTATCTTTGGAAAACCCATTGGGACAAAACCAAAGATAGGGAAAAAGAGCACACATAGATTGCTTGCTTAGTTGATGATCAGCTTGATGGTGAAGTTGCTTGAATGGTGATAAGTGTGTCTTGGTTGATCAAGCTTCTACCAAGACATTCCTCTTGCTTCCATGACCTCTTAACCAATCCTCCAATAACTTGCGTGAGCTTCCTTGATCTTGATCGAGTCATAGGTCCTTTAGGCAAGGCTAGATCATCTCCATCAGTCGGCTTATCCAGATCCTCATCATCTCCATTAGATAGTTGGTCCATGATCACATCAGAGAAGCTTGATTTGAATACATAAAGTGGTGTAGAATCACCAGGAAGTTGAATAAATCTCATAGGAGTTGGGATGAAGAAGTTATCCCACTTTCAAATCAGGTGATTCCAGTTTCCCAGTTTGGGAATAGCACAGCTTCATCGTTGTTCAAATCAAACCAGGATGAATCACTTTGTGAGAAGTTTTATTTGGATACATAAAGTGGTGGAGAATCACCAGGAAGTTGAATAAATCTCATAGGAGTTAGCAAAAAGAAGTTATCCCACTTTCAAATCAGGTGATTCCAGTTTCCCAGTTTGGGAATAGGACAGCTTCTCTGTCGTTCAAATCAAACCAGGATGAATCACTTTGTGAGAAGCTTGATTTGGATACATAAAGTGGTGGAGAATCACCAGGAAGTTGAATAAATCTCATAGGAGTTGGCATGAAGATGTTATCCCACTTTCAAATCAGGTGATTCCAGTTTCCCAGTTTGGGAATAGCACAGCTTCTTCGTCGTTCCAATCAAACCAGGATGAATCACTTTGTGAGAAGCTTGATTTGAATACATAAAGTGGTGTAGAATCACCAGGAAGTTGAATAAATCTCATAGGAGTTGGGATGAAGAAGTTATCCCACTTTCAAATCAGGTGATTCCAGTTTCCCAGTTTGAGAATAGCACAACTTCTTCGTCGTTCCAATCAAACCAGGATGAATCACTTTGTGAGAAGCTTGATTTGGATACATAAAGTGGTGGAGAATCACCAGAAAGTTGAAGAAATCACATAGGAGTTGGCGTGAAGAAGTTATCCCACTTTCAAATCAGGTGATTCCAGTTTCCCAGTTTGGGAATAGCACAGCTTCATCGTCGTTCAAGTCAAACCAGGATGAATCACTTTGTGAGAAGCTTTATTTGGATACATAAATTGGTGGAGAATCACCAGGAAGTTGAATAAATCTCATAGGAGTTGGCGAAAAGAAGTTATCCCACTTTCAAATCAGGTGATTCCAGTTTCCCAGTTTGGGAATAGGACAGCTTCTCTGTCGTTCAAATCAAACCAGAATGAATCACTTTGTGAGAATCTTGATTTGGATACATAAAGTGGTGGAGAATCACCAGGAAGTTGAATAAATCTCATAGGAGTTGGCATGAAGATGTTATCCCACTTTCAAATCAGGTGATTCCAGTTTCCCAGTTTGGGAATAGCACAGCTTCATCGTCGTTCAAATCAAACCAGGATGAATCACTTTGTGAGAAGCTTGATTTGGATACATAAAGTGGTGGAGAATCACCAGGAAGTTGAATAAATCTCATAGGAGTTGGTGTGAAGAAGTTATCCCACTTTCAAATCAGGTGATTCCAGTTTCCCAGTTTGGGAATATCACAGCTTCATCGTCGTTCAAATCAAACCAGGATGAATCACTTTGTGAGAAGCTTTATTTGGATACATAAGGTGGTGGAGAATCACAAGGAAGTTGAATAAATCTCATAGGAGTTGGCGAAAAGAAGTTATCCCACTTTCAAATCAGGTGATTCCAGTTTCCCAGTTTGGGAATAGGACAGCTTCTCTGTCGTTCAAATCAAACCAGAATGAATCACTTTGTGAGAAGCTTGATTTGGATACATAAAGTGGTGGAGAATCACCAGGAAGTTGAATAAATCTCATAGGAGTTGGCATGAAGATGTTATCCCACTTTCAAATCAGGTGATTCCAGTTTCCTAGTTTGGGAATAGCACAGCTTCTTCGTCGTTCCAATGAAACCAGGATGAATCACTTTGTGAGAAGCTTGATTTGAATACATAAAGTGGTGTAGAATCATCAGGAAGTTGAATAAATCTCATAGGAGTTGGGATGAAGAAGTTATCCCACTTTCAAATCAGGTGATTCCAGTTTCCCAGTTTGAGAATAGCACAGCTTCATCGTCGTTCAAATCAAACCAGGATGAATCACTTTGTGAGAAGCTTTATTTGGATACATAAAGTGGTGGAGAATCACCAGGAAGTTGAATAAATCTCATAGGAGTTAGCGAAAAGAAGTTATCCCACTTTCAAATCAGGTGATTCCAGTTTCCCATTTTTGTTGAGAAGGCTTCTTGATGAGAGCACTTGGCGGTTAATCAAGAAGAGGAGCAGACTGGTTTGTGAAGCAAGATGGAGGATGGTGAAGCAATCACCAAGGCGGCCAAAGCAGAGCAGCCTTGATACTACAGACTGAACCATCCGATCATGAAGCTTTAGAACTAGGTGGAGACTCTAGAAGGAGAAGCAGCCAAGGCTCCACAAGTTCTTGATACTCTTGGTGCGAGTATGATCTGATGGTTCCATATGAAGCTAGAAGAAGGTCAGACCGTGAGAAGAGTACAAGATGAAGGGTGATGAGCAAGGGAAGATGTGATCAACCTTGCATCACAAGAAGAGGCCATGATCCAGAGTCTTTGTGTCCCTTACATTGTTGGTAAGGCACAAAGACTCACTGGCCAATCCCTAGGCCTTGGAGGCTTTACTCTTTTTCCCTCATCAAGGTTTTGTCCCAAAGGGTTTTCCTTGGTGAGGTTTTTAATGAGGAAGTTCTTCAAGTTTCCAAGCTTGACTTAGGATCAGCTAGAGTCAAGCTTGAGGGGGAGTGTTAACTTGAAGAGAAGAAGTGGAGAAGCAAAAGTGATGAGTTGAGTTGGTGCTTGTGCAAAGACATGGCAAGATCTTCAGAGATTGTATGTTAAGGCTTTGGGAGAGTCTTAAGGCTTCAGAAGTGGTCTGATGAGTGTGCAAAGATAGGGTTAAGTCCAGGAGGGACTTAGACACCATTTAGAGAAGATTTGGGTCAGACAGTAACTCCAAAGTTACCACAGTAACTTTGGAGAGTTACCACAGTAAGATTGGAGAAGGTTGGGCAAGTTGGTGTAAAAGTGAATAGTGAATCACTAGTCACTATTCAGGTTGACTATTCACTATTTGGATCACTATTCAGGATGTGAGGCACCAAGGTTTGAATCTAGTCAAAGGGAATCAAGAAGATGCTGTGTGGAGCTGATTGGTTACTTTGGGGCATGGACAGGCTGGCTGTTGCTGTAAAGGAAGAGCAGCCACGACCATGCACCTAGACTGATCTGTAGACAGATACAAAGGAGCCTAAGGAGAGCCAATCACAGCACAGCCTTGTTTGAATTAAAGTGAGCCAGCTTAGCTCATCCAATCAGCACACATCACTCAGATCACAACAAGACCAACTCATCCTCACCATCCATTCCTCTTAAGTTATTTCTATCCATTAGATATAGGTTTATGAGTTTGCAAGAGTGTAAAACCTATATAAAGACCCTTATGGGCGTGTCTAGCTCTCTTAAGAGAGTATGGGGGTTTTCCCCATCTCCTTCATAAATATAAAAGTGTGTTCTTGATCAGATTCCCTTAATCTACCCCTTTCTTAGTCTCTAATCTCTTAATCTCTCTAAGTCTCTTTGTTTCTGATTCAAGTTCATACTTGTTTCATCAGACCTCTTATTCAACTAGTTCAAGACCTCATTCTTTGCCTCTAATGGCTTCTCATACACATACACAGCCAGAGCTCTCAAATCTCATATGGTATCAGAGCCAGGTTCATCAGAACCTGAGCTGAAGCTTCCGCAAACACACTGCTCTCTCCTCAGCTCAAATCCAAACCATTGAAGCTCTCTCCATCCGGTTCAGCTCATTATGAAGAAGAAGACTGAAGCTTGGCGAGTTCTCATGGTTCCTCATCCTGTTCTCTTCCTGTCCTGATGGTGATTCTCCTTGGAAGCAGAGGTGTATGGACAAGGCCTAGCTATCCTTGTACCAAGGCGCCTTGTCCAAGAGAAGAACACATCCGGTTCCAAAGAAGATGGTGTCAAGAGCTTGGCGCCTAGTGGAGATGAAGAAAGGAGGGGTCTTTGAAGCTGATGGTACAAGATGGAGGCCATGAACTGAAGGTGAAGGAGGTGGGTGACGATCCACACTCTCAAGTCCAACAAAGCATGGCCGGTTTCATGAAAGGTTAAGGAACCAATCTGGTTCCTTGTGGTAAACGATTCTTAAAACCTTCTTGATGATGAGCAGATGATAAGATGAGTTGTGTATTGTGATGTGTATAGATTGAAAAACCTGAGGATAATGTGATTGCTAAATATAACTAGTTGAATCTGTCCCAGGATGCTTTAAAGGCTTGTTTAGTGTTTAAAGAGTAAAATGCTTGCTCCTGTTAAGTAATG
The DNA here is from genome assembly GCF_000309985.2 of Brassica rapa. Taxonomy (NCBI): domain Eukaryota; kingdom Viridiplantae; phylum Streptophyta; class Magnoliopsida; order Brassicales; family Brassicaceae; genus Brassica; species Brassica rapa. The sequence goes on from NW_022610587.1 coordinate 23,752, forward strand.
AGTTTGCTAAATGTGAAATGATATAGTTTGAAGCTCATGAACTGAAAACAGATTGAAAGTAATGCATTGTCTGATGTTAAGTGATGATAGTAATGCTTAGCCTAAGTTATAAATGAATGTGTGATGAATTGTATTGTTGCATTCATGAATTAGAACTGATTAAGGTTAGTGCATACTGTCAAATGGCTGTCTTACATTGAAGCATTAGATTCATGTCTAAATGCTGAGTAAAGGAGCTGTCAAAAATTGCCTGAGTATCTTGTAATGAATCTGTAGGATCATACTAGAACTTAGAGAGCTAAGCTTGCAATGATTTGAAACTTGGGTGTCTTGTTTGATCTTGCATTGCTTTAGTGAGACATTGGTGTTCAAGCTTGATGTGGAATCAAGGACTGACCCAATGCACCTATGTCTAATCTTCTCTGGAGGTTGAGTGGTGTTTCAGGTGCACAAGGAGTGTTCTTAGTTCTTCACCAATCCAAGAGAAAGAGGAAGGCATTGCCCATTGTCATGAGCAATGGAGAGCGGTTACTGAAGTGGTTATGTACCACTGGTTAGTGAAGACTCACGGCTGCTCACTTCCAAGCTTGGACCCTCATTCTATCCAAGCTTGAGGAGGGGAGTTAAGTGAGCAAAGAAGGAAGACCATGGCAAGCAACTGATGGAAAAGGAGTCATCCAGCTGTGGGAAGAACAAGGGAGTGTTCAGAGCACTCTCGGCTGTGTGAAGATGATGGAGCTACTCTATCAAGGCGGCTTCCAGTGTGAGCAGTCTGAAGAGGGAGCTGAAGGTTCCACAAGCATTCCATGGAGATGGCGAGTTCAGAAGGTGCTGCAAGGGTCTGATGGTGTGATCATGAAGCTGCTCTCCCAAGCTTGACTTGTTCCATATGGTCAAGCTTGAGGGGGAGTGTTGAGAAGACTTCAATGATCACAAAGATGCTGGTTTACGAAGGTGGACAGCAGTGAGCAAAGATGGATGATCAAGAAGCTCTCCTTCCAAGCTTGACTTGTTCCACATGGTCAAGCTTGAGGGGGAGTGTTGAGAAGGCTTCTTGATGAGAGCACTTGGCGGTTAATCAAGAAGAGGAGCAGACTGGTTTGTGAAGCAAGATGGAGGATGGTGAAGCAATCACCAAGGCGGCCAAAGCAGAGCAGCCTTGATACTACAGACTGAACCATCCGATCATGAAGCTTTAGAACTAGGTGGAGACTCTAGAAGGAGAAGCAGCCAAGGCTCCACAAGTTCTTGATACTCTTGGTGCGAGTATGATCTGATGGTTCCATATGAAGCTAGAAGAAGGTCAGACCGTGAGAAGAGTACAAGATGAAGGGTGATGAGCAAGGGAAGATGTGATCAACCTTGCATCACAAGAAGAGGCCATGATCCAGAGTCTTTGTGTCCCTTACATTGTTGGTAAGGCACAAAGACTCACTGGCCAATCCCTAGGCCTTGGAGGCTTTACTCTTTTTCCCTCATCAAGGTTTTGTCCCAAAGGGTTTTCCTTGGTGAGGTTTTTAATGAGGAAGTTCTTCAAGGTTCCAAGCTTGACTTAGGATCAGCTAGAGTCAAGCTTGAGGGGGAGTGTTAACTTGAAGAGAAGAAGTGGAGAAGCAAAAGTGATGAGTTGAGTTGGTGCTTGTGCAAAGACATGGCAAGATCTTCAGAGATTGTATGTTAAGGCTTTGGGAGAGTCTTAAGGCTTCAGAAGTGGTCTGATGAGTGTGCAAAGATAGGGTTAAGTCCAGGAGGGACTTAGACACCATTTAGAGAAGATTTGGGTCAGACAGTAACTCCAAAGTTACCACAGTAACTTTGGAGAGTTACCACAGTAAGATTGGAGAAGGTTGGGCAAGTTGGTGTAAAAGTGAATAGTGAATCACTAGTCACTATTCAGGTTGACTATTCACTATTTGGATCACTATTCAGGATGTGAGGCACCAAGGTTTGAATCTAGTCAAAGGGAATCAAGAAGATGCTGTGTGGAGCTGATTGGTTACTTTGGGGCATGGACAGGCTGGCTGTTGCTGTAAAGGAAGAGCAGCCACGACCATGCACCTAGACTGATCTGTAGACAGATACAAAGGAGCCTAAGGAGAGCCAATCACAGCACAGCCTTGTTTGAATTAAAGTGAGCCAGCTTAGCTCATCCAATCAGCACACATCACTCAGATCACAACAAGACCAACTCATCCTCACCATCCATTCCTCTTAAGTTATTTCTATCCATTAGATATAGGTTTATGAGTTTGCAAGAGTGTAAAACCTATATAAAGACCCTTATGGGCGTGTCTAGCTCTCTTAAGAGAGTATGGGGGTTTTCCCCATCTCCTTCATAAATATAAAAGTGTGTTCTTGATCAGATTCCCTTAATCTACCCCTTTCTTAGTCTCTAATCTCTTAATCTCTCTAAGTCTCTTTGTTTCTGATTCAAGTTCATACTTGTTTCATCAGACCTCTTATTCAACTAGTTCAAGACCTCATTCTTTGCCTCTAATGGCTTCTCATACACATACACAGCCAGAGCTCTCAAATCTCATATGGTATCAGAGCCAGGTTCATCAGAACCTGAGCTGAAGCTTCCGCAAACACACTGCTCTCTCCTCAGCTCAAATCCAAACCATTGAAGCTCTCTCCATCCGGTTCAGCTCATTATGAAGAAGAAGACTGAAGCTTGGCGAGTTCTCATGGTTCCTCATCCTGTTCTCTTCCTGTCCTGATGGTGATTCTCCTTGGAAGCAGAGGTGTATGGACAAGGCCTAGCTATCCTTGTACCAAGGCGCCTTGTCCAAGAGAAGAACACATCCGGTTCCAAAGAAGATGGTGTCAAGAGCTTGGCGCCTAGTGGAGATGAAGAAAGGAGGGGTCTTTGAAGCTGATGGTACAAGATGGAGGCCATGAACTGAAGGTGAAGGAGGTGGGTGACGATCCACACTCTCAAGTCCAACAAAGCATGGCCGGTTTCATGAAAGGTTAAGGAACCAATCTGGTTCCTTGTGGTAAACGATTCTTAAAACCTTCTTGATGATGAGCAGATGATAAGATGAGTTGTGTATTGTGATGTGTATAGATTGAAAAACCTGAGGATAATGTGATTGCTAAATATAACTAGTTGAATCTGTCCCAGGATGCTTTAAAGGCTTGTTTAGTGTTTAAAGAGTAAAATGCTTGCTCCTGTTAAGTAATGAGTTTGCTAAATGTGAAATGATATAGTTTGAAGCTCATGAACTGAAAACAGATTGAAAGTAATGCATTGTCTGATGTTAAGTGATGATAGTAATGCTTAGCCTAAGTTATAAATGAATGTGTGATGAATTGTATTGTTGCATTCATGAATTAAAACTGATTAAGGTTAGTGCATACTGTCAAATGGCTGTCTTACATTGAAGCATTAGATTCATGTCTAAATGCTGAGTAAAGGAGCTGTCAAAAATTGCCTAAGTATCTTGTAATGAATCTGTAGGATCATACTAGAACTTAGAGAGCTAAGCTTGCAATGATTTGAAACTTGGGTGTCTTGTTTGATCTTGCATTGCTTTAGTGAGACATTGGTGTTCAAGCTTGATGTGGAATCAAGGACTGACCCAATGCACCTATGTCTAATCTTCTCTGGAGGTTGAGTGGTGTTTCAGGTGCACAAGGAGTGTTCTTAGTTCTTCACCAATCCAAGAGAAAGAGGAAGGCATTGCCCATTGTCATGAGCAATGGAGAGCGGTTACTGAAGTGGTTATGTACCACTGGTTAGTGAAGTCTCACGGCTGCTCACTTCCAAGCTTGGACCCTCATTCTATCCAAGCTTGAGGAGGGGAGTTAAGTGAGCAAAGAAGGAAGACCATGGCAAGCAACTGATGGAAAAGGAGTCATCCAGCTGTGGGAAGAACAAGGGAGTGTTCAGAGCACTCTCGGCTGTGTGAAGATGATGGAGCTACTCTATCAAGGCGGCTTCCAGTGTGAGCAGTCTGAAGAGGGAGCTGAAGGTTCCACAAGCATTCCATGGAGATGGCGAGTTCAGAAGGTGCTGCAAGGGTCTGATGGTGTGATCATGAAGCTGCTCTCCCAAGCTTGACTTGTTCCACATGGTCAAGCTTGAGGGGGAGTGTTGAGAAGACTTCAATGATCACAAAGGTGCCGGTTCACGAAGGTGGACAGCAGTGAGCAAATGGAGAGATCAAGAAGCTCTCCTTCCAAGCTTGACTTGTTCCACATGGTCAAGCTTGAGGGGGAGTGTTGAGAAGGCTTCTTGATGAGAGCACTTGGCGGTTATTCTAGAAGAGGAGCAGACTGGTTTGTGAAGCAAGATGGAGGATGGTGAAGCAATCTCCAAGGCGGCCAAAGCAGAGCAGCCTTGGTACTACAGACTGAACATCCGATCATGAAGCTTTAGAACAAGGTGGAGACTCTAGAGGAGAAGCAGCCAAGGCTCACAAGTTCTTGATACTCTTGGTGCGAGTATGATCTGATGGTTCCATATGAAGCTAGAAGAAGGTCAGACCGTGAGAAGAGTACAAGATGAAGGGTGATGAGCAAGGAAGATGTGATCAACCTTGCATCACAAGAAGAGGCCATGATCCAGAGTCTTTGTGTCCCTTACATTGTTGGTAAGGCACAAAGACTCACTGGCCAATCCCTAGGCCTTGGAGACTTTACTCTTTTTCCCTCATCAAGGTTTTGTCCCAAAGGGTTTTCCTTGGTGAGGTTTTTAATGAGGAAGTTCTTCAAGGTTCCAAGCTTGACTTAGGATCAGCTAGAGTCAAGCTTGAGGGGGAGTGTTAACTTGAAGAGAAGAAGTGGAGAAGCAAAAGTGATGAGTTGAGTTGGTGCTTGTGCAAAGACACGGCAAGATCTTCAGAGATTGTATGTTAAGGCTTTGGGAGAGTCTTAAGGCTTTAGAAGTGGTCTGATGAGTGTGCAAAGATAGGGTTAAGTCCAGGAGGGACTTAGACACCATTTAGAGAAGATTTGGGTCAGACAGTAACTCCAAAGTTACCACAGTAACTTTGGAGAGTTACCACAGTAAGATTGGAGAAGGTTGGGCAAGTTGGTGTAAAAGTGAATAGTGAATCACTAGTCACTATTCAGGTTGACTATTCACTATTTGGATCACTATTCAGGATGTGAGGCACCAAGGTTTGAATCTAGTCAAAGGGAATCAAGAAGATGCTGTGTGGAGCTGATTGGTTACTTTGGGGCATGGACAGGCTGGCTGTTGCTGTAAAGGAAGAGCAGCCACGACCATGCACCTAGACTGATCTGTAGACAGATACAAAGGAGCCTAAGGAGAGCCAATCACAGCACAGCCTTGTTTGAATTAAAGTGAGCCAGCTTAGCTCATCCAATCAGCACACATCACTCAGATCACAACAAGACCAACTCATCCTCACCATCCATTCCTCTTAAGTTATTTCTATCCATTAGATATAGGTTTATGAGTTTGCAAGAGTGAAAAACCTATATAAAGACCTCATGGGCGTGTCTAGCTCTCTTAAGAGAGTATGGGGGTTTTCCCCATCTCCTTCATAAATATAAAAGTGTGTTCTTGATCAGATTCCCTTAATCTACCCCTTTCTTAGTCTCTAATCTCTTAATCTCTCTAAGTCTCTTTGTTTCTGATTCAAGTTCATACTTGTTTCATCAGACCTCTTATTCAACTAGTTCAAGACCTCATTCTTTGCCTCTAATGGCTTCTCATACACATACACAGCCAGAGCTCTCAAATCTCATAAGTTTGGGAATAGGACAGCTTCTCTGTCGTTCAAATCAAACCAGGATGAATCACTTTGTGAGAAGCTTGATTTGGATACATAAAGTGGTGTAGAATCACGAGGAAGTTGAATAAATCTCATAGGAGTTGGCATGAAGATGTTATCCCACTTTCAAATCAGGTGATTCCAGTTTCCCAGTTTGGGAATAGCACAGCTTCATCGTCGTTCAAATCTAACCAGGATGAATCACTTTGTGAGAAGTTTTATTTGGATACATAAAGTGGTGGAGAATCACCAGGAAGTTGAATAAATCTCATAGGAGTTAGCAAAAAGAAGTTATCCCACTTTCAAATCAGGTGATTCCAGTTTCCCAGTTTGGGAATAGGACAGCTTCTCTGTCGTTCAAATCAAACCAGGATGAATCACTTTGTGAGAAGCTTGATTTGGATACATAAAGTGGTGGAGAATCACCAGGAAGTTGAATAAATCTCATAGGAGTTGGCATGAAGAAATGTTATCCCACTTTCAAATCAGGTGATTCCAGTTTCCCCCAGTTGGGAATAGCACAGCTTTCTTCGTCGTTCCAATCAAACCAGGATGAATCACTTTGTGAGAAGCTTGATTTGAATACATAAAGTGGTGTGAATCACCAGGAAGTGAATAAATCTCATAGGAGTTGGGATGAAGAAGTTATCCCACTTTCAAATCAGGTGATTCCAGTTTCCCAGTTTGAGAATAGCACAGCTTCTTCTCGTCGTTCCAATCAAACCAGGATGAATCACTTTGTGAGAAGCTTGATTTGGATACATAAAGTGGTGGAGAATCACCAGGAAGTTGAATAAATCACATAGGAGTTGGCGTGAGAAGTTATCCCACTTTCAAATCAGGTGATTCCAAATTTCCCAGTTTGGGAATAGCACAGCTTCCTCGTCGTTCAAATCAAACCAGGATGAATCACTTTGTGAGAAGCTTGATTTGGATACATAAAGTGGTGGAGAATCACCAGGAAGTTGAATAAATCTCATAGGAGTTGGCGAAAAGAAGTTATCCCACTTTCAAATCAGGTGATTCCAGTTTCCCAGTTTGGGAATAGCACAGCTTCTTCGTCGTTCCAATCAAACCAGGATGAATCACTTTGTAAGAAGCTTGATTTGAATACATAAAGTGGTGTTGAATCACCAGGAAGTTGAATAAATCTCATAGGAGTTGGGCTGAAGAAGTTATCCCACTTTCAAATCAGGTGATTCCAGTTTCCCAGTTTGGGAACAGCACAGCTTCTTCGTCGTTCCATTCAAACCAGGATGAATCACTTTGTGAGAAGCTTGATTTGGATACATAAAGTGGTGGAGAATACCCAGGAAGTTGAATAAATCTCATAGGAGTTGGCAAGAAGAAGTTATCCCACTTTCAAATCAGGTGATTCCAGTTTCCCAGTTTGGGAATAGCACAGCTTCATCGTCGTTCAAATCAAACCAGGATGAATCACTTTGTGAGAAGCTTGATTTGGATACATAAAGTGGTGGAGAATCACCAGGAAGTTGAATAAATCTCATAGGAGTTGGGGAAAAGAAGTTATCCCACTTTCAAATCAGGTGATTCCAGTTTCCCCCAGTTTGGGAATAGCACAGCTTCTTCGTCGTTCCAATCAAACCAGGATGAATCACTTTGTGAGAAGCTTGATTTGGATACATAAAGTGGTGGAGAATCACCAGGAAGTTGAATAAATC
>NW_022610588.1:0-36567 GCF_000309985.2 Brassica rapa
TTTAAAATGTGAGCTGTTTTCTTATAAATTTATAGGTAACAGATTCTTGAGGACTAAAAGAACAATCACTGTGAATCATAGTGTAACCGAGTATTGTTGTCCTACACATCACCATTCTTTGTGTTGTCTCTGCCTATTCAAACATGGAAGAAAGATGTGTCTCTCTTCTCTTGGGAGAAAATGATTGTTTATCAAAGCATTTTCTATAAACTATTATAGAAGAAAATCGTGAAGTTAATTACCCCTGGAAATTGGAACTCTTTTACTCCTTTGTGAGTTAAGTGTTTGAGACTTTTCAGTTTAGTGTTTGAGACTTTTCAGTTTCATCAGGTGGTAAACTTTACAGATCGACACCAAAATCACAGGTTTCCCCGACATAAACGGTAACTTCTGTGTCAAGCTACGACACAAAAGTGATGTATATCCTTCAACTTAGGTCATGCTCATCAAAATAGTTGCAAGTATAATGTGAAAAAAATCTATAAGGCTATCCTGAAAGAAACCCTTGGATTATAGACTTTACAGTCTTCCTGCATATGAACAAAGAAAAAACAAAAAAAAAAAGAGAGTAGAATAAGTTAACTAGCATGAGCGAACAAAATTCATGTTGTACTTAAGAAAGAGAGAACTATTTGGATCCCTTCAAGTTTGGCAAGAGACTTAACATAAGTTATAGGAATCATGAAGCAGACAATAATTAAGAAGAAGATTGTAATCGTTGTTCAGAAAACGTCGCGTGGTTCAGGAGTCCACTGTGTTAACCATATTGTGGGGGTTATGGCATTGATGCGTTTGAGCACAAACATTGTTTCCCACCGTGATTTGAAGGAGGCAAATGCTGCCAGAATTATATAGCCTCTTGATCGTCCACCATCTTTTCTGGTTAAGTAAACAATACTACGCATTTGGAGAAAAAGCAAAAAGAAAACCAGAAAAGTAAAAGAGAAAACAAAGCGGACAACCCCACGTTAAGCATAGAAAACCTTTTCTTTATCGAAATATGAAAACAAAGAAAGAGAAGAGATGCCCACACTGTTCAACCTCATGACTTCTTCTTTTTCTTAATACACGTATTCAACCCCTTCCTCTTTCTTCATCTTCTTTAGTATACGAGAGAGAGAGAGAGCAAATGGAATCTGAGGGAGTGTGGTTACCATTTCACGAGCATCCTATGATGCCTTGGAATGATCTGAGGAGAGGTGATTGTTGTGGAGATATGAATCACAGAGTGACGGCTACTATTGTAAACTCTGTGTCTTTTTCGTGCACAAGAAATGTGGCAACGACGAGCTCTCTGAATTCATCAACCACCCATCTCACCCCGGGCACACTCTCGAGCTTCAACATGAATCAAGTAACAGATGTGACTTTTGTCGTTGGAAAATCTCAAAGCTATTCTACCGTTGTGACATGTGTGACTTCGACTTGGATCTACACTGTGCCAAGCAACAACCACCAAATGTTATTGACAATTTTGAGACCCATCCCCACAAGCTCATACTTCTCAAGAAAGGGACTAAGTTCGACTGTTCTGCTAAATGCGGGAAGGCTAGTGGTGGACTTCCTTACAAATGTGATGAATGCGATGTATCCTTCCACGTGGATTGTGTATGGAACCCAGCAATAAAGCTAAATTACTCACCAGAGGTAAACCACCCTTACCACTCCTTGCATCCTCTTAAGCTCCTCACAGGTCCACCACCGCACTATTCTGATGGTAAATGTCGTCTTTGCGGAACAGAGATTGGTGAATATTTTTATCATTGTTCTTCTTGTAACTTCACTGTGGATTTCCATTGTGTTCTTATTCCACCACAAAAATCTCTTGTTGATCCGAAAGTGCATGATCACCAACTCACCCTTCTTCCAAGACTCGATTCTTTTACATGTAATGCTTGCGGTCTAAAGGGAGATCGAAGCCCTTACGCATGTTTTGATTGTGGTTTCATGATCCATCAAGATTGTCTTGGCCTTCCACGTGTCATTAACATCAACCGGCATGATCACCGTGTTTCTCGTACTTCGGTTCTTGGTGACGCTGCTATGAATTCTGTGTGTGGAGTTTGTCGCAAGAAAGTGGATTGGACTTGTGGTGGGTTTTCTTGCAAGAGGTGTCCTGGCTATGTCGTTCATTCTAAATGTGCTACCAGAAAAGATGTGTGGAATGGGGAAGAACTAGAAGGAGTACCTGAAGAAGAAGAAGATATAGAACCATATGTGGTGATAGACGACAACACAATACAACATTTCAGCCACAAAGAGCATTACCTCAGATTCAATGAGAATGGTGTTTTGTATGAGGATACCAAACGATGCAGCGCATGCACCCATCCCATCGGTCTTCAATCTTTTTATAGCTGTGTGAATTGTGATTTTTCTCTACATCAGAATTGTGCTGAATGTCCTAAAAGGAGACGACATGTACTACACAATGAACGGCTCACTTTAGTTACAAACAAGGAGCTACAAGTCTTCAGTTGTGATGCTTGCTATCGAAGGTCCAATGGTTTCATGTACAAGGATGAAGATAAGGATTTTGATGTCTTGTGCGGTTCAATTTCTGAGCCATTTTTCCATCCAAGTCATCCCCAACATCCCTTATATTACATTCCAACAGAAGAAGTAGAAATATGCAATGGTTGCAACAGAAGGGAATCACATGTCCTCAGGTGCATTGAAGGTGATTGTGGATTTGCATTGGGATTCAAATGCGCCACTCTACCACAAGTGGTGAAGAATAGAGTAGACGATCATCCTCTCTCACTGTGCTATGGCGAAGAAGAGGAGGCAAGTGGTAAATATTGGTGTGACATCTGCGAGAAAGAAACCGATTCAAAGGAATGGTTCTACACTTGTAAAGATCAGCGGGCTAGTTTGCATACAAGTTGTGTGCTCGGAGACTCGACAGGGCTCATGCCAAGAAGTTTAGCAAAGATTTGGGGCAAATCGTGTCAGGTGGGGCTCAATGATAGTGTAACTCGTCCGTTTTGCAAGGGGCGGTGTAAGGATCGTTGCAAGTACCCTATCTACTTCAAGTTGCTTGGAAGAACCTCAGAGACATACCTTTGCTCCGTTTCTTGCACATATTGGTTTCGTTGATGAGGAAAGATGTTTTATTCGTTCAAGTTTCTTATATTCTTCCTTGGACAAGTTCACTTCCATTATGAATTTGATGATCTCTATCGAACTTATTTTTATTTTATTTTAAAAAGGTGAGCTGTTTTCTTATAAATTTATAGGTAACAGATTCTTGAGGATTTAAAGAACAATCGCTGTGAATCATAGTGTAACCGAGTGTTGTTATCACCATTCTTTGTGTTATCTCTGCCTATTCAAACATGGAAGAAAGATGTATCTCTCTTCTCTTGGGTAGAAAATGATTGCTTATCAAAGCATTTTTCAGTAAACTATTATAGAAGGAAATCGTGAAATCAAAGCATAACACAATGTCTCAACTCTCAACACTCTTGAACTTTCATGTAGGTCACAGGGGAAGCAGAATATACTGATGCCCCAGTGCCTCCAAATCTTCACGTGGTTTTGCTGGTATGTTTCTTGCCAAATACGGTCCAGCAGATAATAAGACTGGACCTGTGGTAGCTGATGAAGAATTATTTGCTACAGATGTGGTCACATGTGTGGGACAAGTAAGAAGACTTGAAACTTTTTATTTCTTAGATTATCGCTAAACTGTGTCTGGATTTTTTCAGGTCATTGGTGTGGTTGTTGCGGATACACATGAAAATGCTATATTACCAGCAATATTATCAATCAAGGAGGCTATTGCTGCTAAAAGTTTCCACCCAAACACAGAGAAAATGCTAAGGAAAGGAGATGTAGAGCTATGCTTTCAGTCAGGTCAGTGAGATAGGATAATAAATGGAGAGGTTCAAATGGGCAGCCAGGAACACTTTTACATGGAGCCCATGGTAGTTTGGTCTGGACAAGTGATGGTGGCAACGAAGGTATCATCATCCTCTGTGGTTATTAGATAAAGCGTTTTCTTATTAATTGTTATTCCGATACTATTTACAGGTTGGGTTTACTAATGGTGGGAAAGTATTGGCGTATGACCTTGAAGTCTACAACAATGGTGGAAACTCTTTGGATCTTTCCCAAGCTGTTCTTGAGATTGCCATGTTTAACTCTGATAATGTCTATGAGATCCCACATGTGAGGATCAGAGGGAACGTTTGCTTTACTAACTATCCTAGCAACACTGCTTTCCGAGGCTTTGGAGGTCCGCAAGGCATGCTTATAACCGAAAACTGGATCCAGAGAATCGCAGCTGAACTGGATAGAAGCCCTGAAGAAATCAAAGTGAGTTGAAGAAATCATAATGTTCCTGAAAGTTCATAGGAATTTTTTCTCATGTTTTGATGTTTTCTTGCGTGTCAATTTAGGAGATGAACTTTCAAGTGGAAGGCTCTATCACACATTACTCTCAGTGTATTCAGCATTGCACACTGCATCAGCTCTGGAAGGAGCTGAAAGTGTCTTGCAACTTTCTAAAGGCTCGTAGAGAAGTCGACGATTTTAATAGCCACAACCGGTGGAAAAAGCGTGGTGTGGCTATGGTTCCTACAAAGTTTGGCGTTTCATTTACCAAAAAGTTCATGAACCAGGTAAGAAACAGTCCACTTTGCACTACCATTTCTTGCGAAGCAAGAAACAGAGTTTTTGTTACTTATCCATTTTTTATTTTGGGTGTTAGGCAGGTGCTCTTGTTCATGTGTACACAGACGGCACTGTTTTGGTGACACATGGAGGTGTAGAGATGGGTCAAGGATTGCATACGAAGGTTGCCCAAGTTGCTGCTTTTGCCTTTAACATTCCCCTTAGTTCCGTTTTTGTATCAGAGACGAGCACCGACAAGGTAATATTTATAATATAAAGTGTTAAGAAATAATATGTAACTATGTTTCAGGCACAAAACTGTTCGTTGCTCTATATTTTGATAGGTTCCAAATGCGTCACCAACCGCTGCTTCTCTGAGCTCTGCATGTACGGTGCTGCGGTTTTGGACGCTTGTGAGCAGATTAAAGCACGAATGGAGCCTCTTGCCACTAAGCTCAGTGGCAACTCCTTTGCTGAGGTAACTCAATGAAACATTCTTTGCCTTTTGATGAATAAAACTCTCTTAACCTGCTTTGTTTTGATTGGTATGTAGCTGGCAAGTGCATGCTATTTTCAACGAATAGACCTCTCTGCTCATGGCTTTTACATTGTTCCCGATGTTGGCTTTGACTGGATCTCCGGTAAAGGAAACCCATTCAGATATTACACCTACGGAGCTGCATTTGCGGAAGTTGAGATCGATACATTAACCGGTGACTTTCACACAAAAACGGTCGATATAAAGTTGGACCTGGGATATTCTCTTAACCCAGCCATAGATATTGGACAAGTACTTGAAACAAAACCACTTGAAATCATTAAGACAAGAGTGTTGCGTTTGTGTCTGAAACCTGAACATGTTTTGCAGATAGAAGGAGCATTCGTACAAGGGTTAGGATGGGTAGCTCTAGAAGAAGTGAAATGGGGAGATGCATCTCATAAATGGATTAAACCAGGGAATCTACTCACTTGTGGACCTGGTAACTACAAGATACCTTCCTGTTCGAAATCCCTCCAGACTGGCACAAGATATCTCCATCAAAATTGCCTACACAAAAAAAAAAGATAAGTCTCCTTTTCAATATTTTGGTCAATTATCCATTACCACTAAATAATACTTCACACTTTGTGCAAGTCGTGGATTCTTGATTAATTATTTATCAATTATTCATTCGCTGAGTCAATGTTATAAATTATTGTATACTTTGAACGATTGTTCCCATAGATAATTGACAAGCTACCTTGCATAACTCTCCAAAGCATTATTAAATAGTTTCTTACGAATTATTTTCAACTTCTAATGTCTTTGTTTAATAGAATGGAGCGTAATTTCACGGTGAACTAAGGGCTAGGCCATACCAGTCAGCTCGGAAGCTTACAGACCCTGCTCATTTCTGGCTCTCGTCTGATAAACGAGCTTGATCACTGCATCACACAAGCTCGCCACACTGACGGGATAGTACAAGCTCCTCGTCTTCGTTAAAGACGAAACCGAGTGACAGGAAGTTCTTGCCTCATCTTTAAGACGAGACCGCTGTAGCAAGTGCTGTCTCTTCTTCATCCCGAGATCGCTGTATCCCAAGAAGCCCAAGGACAGCTCTGGCCTTTGCTTTCACACAGCAAAGGGAATCGGTCGCATCTTTCTACCCGACAAAGGCTTTAACCTTGGCATGAGCGTGAGAATAGGAGGAGAGCTCCTTCATGACGAGGAGAAGGTTCAATTGGTTATGATCATGTCGATGACAACCTCTCCAACAAGGTCTTGCTTCTTCAAGAAAGCTCTCTAGACAAGCACGTCATTACCGGCAAGCTCTTCAAGGCCTCGTTTGCGTGCCTCCGTTCAAGGTCCATCTCGTCTCACCTCGTCGATGACTGCTCTTGTTGCGACAGAAGCCTTGAGATCGTGCGGGTTAACGCCGAGCAACAGTCATGTGATTTACTAGGCACAAGTCAACGCCAAACAACAATGTAAGTTCAAGCTCGTCCGGTACACCGCCGAGAAACAGAGGTGATCATGTGATCTCGGCACCCGGTTTCTTATGGCTTCATCACCATGACGTCTTCAAAGCTCCATCAACGAAGCTTCTTGCGGGCCTAAAGCTCCATCACTTGCTCGACGGTCACGAGGCTAAAGGTCATGCACGCACGTCAGCCATCAAGAAGCTCGAGCTCAAGTTCAAGGATCAAGAGGCTCAAGCTCATGCACACTCCTAAGTTATCTTCCTCACTAGGCCTGTGGTACTCTCTCGACGCTTCATGCTTAACCTCCGCTTTGAACATGAACCGGCATACGAGTTTGTCATCTCAAAAAAAAAAATACGAAGAAGAGGTTGCAAAAGGAAACGAGCTCTCAACAGTGAGGAACAAAGATAAAGTCATCAGCTTTGAGTTCACCGTCATCTCAGCTCTGATAAGAGCGATCCATTGAGATCGTCAGCACAAAATGTCATCACGTCCACAATAACTTCTTTGTCAAGTTACAAACAAGGCTCATCCTCAAAGATAAGTATCTTATAACCTTTATGAGATAATTACGGTTGATTGATTTGTTGTTTGCAACCTGTGCATAATGATTAGTAATTGATAAATTACTAACATCATATGCAATAGCCGAGCATTAACACAAGTTAAACTATCGCTTGCTTATCAATTATACAAAACTTGGCTGGTTCTTTTGGTTAACCTTGATCTGATCATGCTTTTTGTTGTGAACCAGAGTTGATTAGATCGTTGAGCCAAAGAGAATCAACAAGTGAGTGCTACTGTCATGTCCTCATGCTTGGAATGGCGATCTCTCAGCTACAAACTTGTCTGAATCAGCACAAGCCGGCGCTTTCTTACGTCATCATGCCTGACGAACACACAAGCCAATAACTTGCTCGGCACACACGATCTCAACACGAGACTTCGGGTCGGCAAAGTTCGGTAAACTTATTTTTACTAGGCACGAGTTTAAATTCAACTTGCTTTATATTAGGCACAAATTTGCATTAGACTCACTTATTGTTAGACACGAGTTTACAAAAACTCATCTTTGACAAGGCATGAGTTTACAGAAACTCTCCTACTACTAGGCACGAGTTCTCAGTAAATTCGCCTCTGTCTCAGCATGAGTCAAGTAAACTCGTCTTTCACTAAGCACGAGTTTAAAGCAAACTTGCCTTTTACTAGGCACAAGTTCGAAGTAAACTCGCCTAAACCATCATAGGCATGAATGTGTCTAGTTTATTGTCTAATAAACCCTATTCGTAAAATTCACAGAGATCGACTTCATCTCTCTCTACGAACTTGGGGGGACTTATTGTTGGGGGTAGATTTACATTCTACCTCAAGGCCCATTAGACAATAAATTAGACCCATTTTACTATGAAACTCTAGTCATCTTTCTTCTATAAATAAGGAATTATCTCCTTATTAGACGGGGGGTCTTCTTCTTCATTTTAGACTTAGAACACTTCTTACAAAGGGTTTATGAATTATTAGATTTATTTACACTTGTAATCCTACATGTAATACAATCTTAAATCAATAAATTCTTTTGATGTTCATTTCTCATTTGATTCTTTTAAGATTTCTCCTAAACCTCAAGAATCTAAGCTTTTATCTTTAGATTCTTTATTTGATTGATTCCAACAAACATCACAAAGATAAACACCATTTTTGGATCAAACACTAACCATTTCGATCACCGGACCACCGAACGAATCAGACAGAGGAGCACGCGTCTCTGTGTTTCCTGTACACCGTCGTTCGGTTCCTCGTCGCCATCAAAGCCAAATCAAACTCCAAACACAAGAGAGATTGATAAAGAATTGTTTTTATCATTGTTATTCTTGTAACTTCACCTTGGATATGCCTTGTGTTTTGATGGAACATGTCGTCTTTGCCTTAGAATTGTTTTGAACCCCCCACTCATGATCACCAGCTCACTCTTCTTCCAAGACTCGATTTTTTTTTTACATGTAATGCTTGTGGCCTCAAGGGAGATCAAAGCCCTTACATATGTGTTCCATGTGGTTTCATGATTCATCAAGACTGTCTTGGCCTTCCACGGGTCATTAACATCAATCACCGTGTTCATCTACTTTTTATCAATGGAGACTGTTTTTCCTTCCAAGACTATTGTTTCTCCTAATGTTTTCAGCTCTACGTTTTCTGCAATATCTTCCCTTGAGAACGAAGAGCACAGTAACCCTCAGTCTTACATGTAAAATGCTTGGTAAAGGTTTGTTATAAAAAAAAGTCTGATTGATATGTTTCATATATTATCCCGGGTTTGAAACTCTGGACTCAATGAATCAGAACATGCTCGAGGAAAGATTTTAAACAGCTGAAACGATGTCTCTATAATGATACATCCAAGAAAGACAGTGACGACAATGAACCAGAATTATTTCTCAGCTGATCGTCTATCTAAATAACAAAAGTGATGCATAACCTTCAACTTAGGTCATGGTCATCAAAATAGTTGCAACTATAATGAGAAAAAAATCTGTAAGGCTATCCTGAAAGAGGCAAATGCTGCCAGAACTATAGCTTCTTGAGCGTCCACCATCTTTCTTCGTTACGGTTATGCAGCTGATAAGTGACAATACTACGCATTTGGAGAAAAAGCAAAAAGAAAACCAGAAAAGTAAAAGAGAAAACAAAGCTGACAACCCCACCTTAAGCATAGGGAACCTTTTCTTTATCGAAATATGAAAACAAAGAAACTTGAGAGGGGATAATGTTTGAGTGGCCAGAGAAAGAGATATAGCTTTGAGAAAACACACCACACCATTATTCAAGAGATCTATCTCCATTATTCAATCTTTCCTTCTTCTTCTTCATCTTCTTTAGTATACTAGAGAGCAAAATGGAATCTGAGGGAGGAGTGTTGTTACCATTGTTTCACGAGCATCCTATGACGCCTTGGAATGATCATCATATGAGGAAAGGCGATTGCTGTGATTGCTTTGAACCTCAGAGTGATGGCTACTATTGTAAACTCTGTGATTTCTTCGTGCACAAGAAGTGTGGCGACGAGCTGTCTGAATTCATCAGCGACCACCCATCTCACCCCGATCACACTCTCCGGCTTCAAGAAAAACGAGAAGATCACGTATGCTATATATGTGATAGTAAAATCCAAAATCTATCCTATCGTTGCGAGATGTGTGACTTCCACATGGATCTACACTGTGCCAAGTACCCACCACCAGATATTATTGAAAATTTTGAGATGCATCCCCACAAGCTCACATTTGTCAAGGAACTGAGCGCCTTCCACTGTTCTGCAAAATGCGGGAAGACTTCTGCATATGCTGCAGGATTTTCTTGTGGATTTTATTACCAATGTAATGAATGTGATGCTGTAGCCTTTCATGTGGAATGTGTATGGCACCCAGCAGCACTAGAGCACTCAACAGAGGTAAACCACCCTTATCACTCCTTGCATCCTCTTAAGCTATTCAAGGGTCCACCACCTGACTATTCTGATGGTAAATGTCGTCTTTGCGGAAGAAAGGTTGATAAAGAATTGTTTTATCATTGTTCTTCTTGTAACTTCACCTTGGATTGGCGTTGTGTTGTGAATCCGCCACCACAATCTCTTTTGAACTTGAAAGCTCATGATCACCAACTCAAGCTTCTTCCAAGACTGCTTTCATTCACATGTAATGCTTGTGGGCTCAAGGGAGATCGAAGCCCTTACATGTGTGTTCAATGTGATTTCATGATCCATCAAGGCTGTCTTGGTCTTCCTCGTGTCATTAACATCAATCGACATGATCACCGTGTTTCTCGTACTTTGCTTCTTGGTGATGGTGCTATGAATTCTGTATGCGAAGTTTGTCACAAGAAGGTGGACTGGACTTGTGGAGGATTTTCTTGTCAGACGTGCCCTAACTATGTTGTTCATTCTAAATGTGCTACCAGATATGATGTTTGGAACATGAAAGAGCTTGAAGGAGTACCTGAAGAAGAAGAAGATATAGAACCATATGTGGTGATAGACGACAACACAATACAACATTTCAGCCACAAAGAGCATTACCTCAGATTCAATGAGAATGGTGTTTTGTATGAGGATACCAAACGATGCAGCGCATGCACCCATCCCATTGGTCTCCAATCCTTTTATGGATGTATGGATTGTGATTTTTCTCTCCATCAGTGCTGTGCTAAATGTCCTAAAAAGAAAAGGCATGTGTTACACAATGAACGGCTCACTTTATTTACAAACAAGGAGCTAGATACCTTCGGATGTTATGCTTGCAGTCGAATGTGCAATGGATTCATATACAAGGATCGGTATACGAAGTTGGATGTCTTGTGCGGTTCAGTTTCTGAGCCATTTGAACGTCATCACCACCATCCCTTATATTACACTTTCGTATTATCTGACAATTCCATTGAAGAGACGGGAATATGCAATGGTTGCAACAATAAGGAATATCGTCTACTCAAGTGCATTGAAGATGATTGTGGATTTGTAATATGCTTCAAATGTGCCACTCTACCACAAGTGGTAAAGCACAGAGTAGATGATCATCCTCTCTCACTATGCTATGTGGAAGAAGAAGAGGCAAGTGGTAAATACTGGTGCGACATCTGTGAGAGAGAAACCGATCCAAAGAAATGGTTCTACACGTGTAAAGATCACTTGGCTAGTTTGCATACAAAATGTGTGCTCGGAGACACTGCAGGACTCATGCCAAGAAGCGTACCAAAGTTGTTGGGCATACCGCATGAGGTGGTGCTGAATAATAGTGTAACTCGCCCATTTTGCATTCGGTGCAAGTCTCGTTGCATGTACCCTATCTACCTCAAGGTGCTTGGGTCCCCAGATATATGCTTTTGCTCTGTTGAGTGCTCTCTTGTTTACGTTTGATATGGGAAGAGGTAGAGCGAAATGAACAATCATAATATTAATAAATATTAATAAGCCATGGAGGCAAAGCATAGGTTGATGATTATATTCTCTCACTATGCTATGGAGAAAAGGAAAAGAAAAATTTACACTTAGACATACTTTATCTCTACTCTATATCACTTTAGCATACTTTTCCCATGTCAAGTACTTTTGTACGTGCTATTGTCTAAATTACCCCTGAAATTAATTATCTTTCTATTTCCCTTACTTTTATCGTGACCCAACTCTTTGTGAAGCTTTACCTTTCTCTTTTTTTCCTTTTATTCTTCAATACAAATTTTTATTTCACGAGAAAAGAATCCAAAAAATAAAAAAATATTTAAAGAGGCGATTCAGTTGGAAGTGATGATGACAAAGTTTTCTTCGACGGTGGAAGCGTTAGATTTCAAGGAAGCTTAACGTTCATAGGTGAAGTTCGCTCGCTCTCACCGCGTCGTTGAGTCAGATCTGAGTCACCTTCTATTCTTCACTTTTTTCTTGCTCGTAGATATCGAGATGAAAGATAATGAAACCAAAGGTTAAGCGAAGAATAGTGATGCCATATACCTTTTAATCATAAATATGGTGGATTTATGATTTTCTTCCTCTATATTTTGATTTTTTTTGTTTAATGGACGGTGAGATTCAAAACGAGAGGTGAGAAAGCTGGAAGAAAAGAAAAAGATCCAAAGCTTATAACCACACTTGCCTAACCACATCAATAAGCCAATGAACCAAATTTTATAACCATACTTGCTTATAAAATAATTTCTCCATAACCACAATTATTGAATTGTAATGGTCAGCAAAAAGTTATTAAAAAACAAATTATGAATCTCAAAGAAATGACCACAATTTTTTAATGATCATACCTATACTATGATCTTGACCACAAATGTATGTTCTTACTAACTGCACCTTCTATTATAACATAACAACTCATTCCCAAATCAACCATACATTACGTTAATATGCATAACTAAAAAAAATTTACTATACAGTTAAACACAAAATAAAAAAAACTTCTTATGTACCACGAAACACACATCCATCGGATCAAATTTAATTTGCACTAATTCAATTGTCACTATAAAAGCACAAGACTCCAGAAACCTACCAACTAGTCACGAGACTTTTCGTAAAGGGCATTTTTGTCACAATAATTCAAAAGTAAGACACAAAGTACACCACCAGCTACAAGTATGTTAAACTGTAAAAGTGGAAGCCGAAAGTACCTATATACGTAAAGCTCTCAAAGGAAAATGGCAAATACTGGTGTGACATTTGGTAAGAAAGATACCAATCCAAAGAACTGGTTCTACACGTGTGTGCTCGGAGACACTAGGTGGCTCATGCCAGGGAACACGCTGAAGTATTTTGGCATACCATTTGAGGTACATCACGTCCATTTTTGGCATACCATTGCAATACGCTATCATCTTAAAGGTCTGGTACATACATTTGCTCTGTGAGATGAATTAACAAGCTTCTCTTTGGGGTCCATGCTATAATCAACCTCTCTCACAATTTCAAGAGTAATCTGCAATAGTAACTAAGGTTGAAAAAGATTATAAGCATTTTGATTAGACAAGCGGAAGCGAGTATACAAGTTTGTAATCTACTTTTTATCAATGTACGTAATGTGACTTCATTATCCATGGAAATATTTGAAACAGCTGAAACGATGTCTCTATAATGATACATCCAAGAAAGACAGTGACGACAATGAACCAGAATTATTTCTCAGCTGATCGTCTATCTAAATAACAAAAGTGATGCATAACCTTCAACTTAGGTCATGGTCATCAAAATAGTTGCAACTATAATGAGAAAAAAATCTGTAAGGTTATCCTGAAAGAGGCAAATGCTGCCAGAACTATAGCTTCTTGAGCGTCCACCATCTTTCTTCGTTACGGTTATGCAGCTGATAAGTGACAATACTACGCATTTGGAGAAAAAGCAAAAAGAAAACCAGAAAAGTAAAAGAGAAAACAAAGCGGACAACCCCACCTTAAGCATAGGGAACCTTTTCTTTATCGAAATATGAAAACAAAGAAACTTGAGAGGGGATAATGTTTGAGTGGCCAGAGAAAGAGATGCCCACACTGTTCAACCTCATGACTTCTTCTTTTTCTTAATACACGTATTCAACCCCTTTCTCTTTCTTCATCTTCTTTAGTATACGAGAGAGAGAGAGAGCAAATGGAATCTGAGGGAGTGTGGTTACCATTTCACGAGCATCCTATGATGCCTTGGAATGATCTGAGGAGAGGTGATTGTTGTGGGAGATATGAATCACAGAGTGACGGCTACTTTTGTAAACTCTGTGTCTTTTTCGTCCACAAGAAATGTGGCAACGACGAGATCTCTGAATTCATCGACCACCCATCTCACCCCGGGCACACTCTCGAGCTTCAACATGAATCAAGTAACAGATGTGACTTTTGTCGTTGGAAAATCTCAAAGCTATTCTACCGTTGTGACATGTGTGACTTCGACTTGGATCTACACTGTGCCAAGCAACAACCACCAAATGTTATTGACAATTTTGAGACCCATCCCCACAAGCTCATACTTCTCAAGAAAGGGACTAAGTTCGACTGTTCTGCTAAATGCGGGAAGGCTAGTGGTGGACTTCCTTACAAATGTGATGAATGCGATGTATCCTTCCACGTGGATTGTGTATGGAACCCAGCAATAAAGCTAAATTACTCACCAGAGGTAAACCACCCTTACCACTCCTTGCATCCTCTTAAGCTCCTCACAGGTCCACCACCGCACTATTCTGATGGTAAATGTCGTCTTTGCGGAACAGAGATTGGTGAATATTTTTATCATTGTTCTTCTTGTAACTTCACTGTGGATTTCCATTGTGTTCTTATTCCACCACAAAAATCTCTTGTTGATCCGAAAGTGCATGATCACCAACTCACCCTTCTTCCAAGACTCGATTCTTTTACATGTAATGCTTGCGGTCTAAAGGGAGATCGAAGCCCTTACGCATGTTTTGATTGTGGTTTCATGATCCATCAAGATTGTCTTGGCCTTCCACGTGTCATTAACATCAACCGGCATGATCACCGTGTTTCTCGTACTTCGGTTCTTGGTGACGCTGCTATGAATTCTGTGTGTGGAGTTTGTCGCAAGAAAGTGGATTGGACTTGTGGTGGGTTTTCTTGCAAGAGGTGTCCTGGCTATGTCGTTCATTCTAAATGTGCTACCAGAAAAGATGTGTGGAATGGGGAAGAACTAGAAGGAGTACCTGAAGAAGAAGAAGATATAGAACCATATGTGGTGATAGACGACAACACAATACAACATTTCAGCCACAAAGAGCATTACCTCAGATTCAATGAGAATGGTGTTTTGTATGAGGATACCAAACGATGCAGCGCATGCACCCATCCCATCGGTCTTCAATCTTTTTATAGCTGTGTGAATTGTGATTTTTCTCTACATCAGAATTGTGCTGAATGTCCTAAAAGGAGACGACATGTACTACACAATGAACGGCTCACTTTAGTTACAAACAAGGAGCTACAAGTCTTCAGTTGTGATGCTTGCTATCGAAGGTCCAATGGTTTCATGTACAAGGATGAAGATAAGGATTTTGATGTCTTGTGCGGTTCAATTTCTGAGCCATTTTTCCATCCAAGTCATCCCCAACATCCCTTATATTACATTCCAACAGAAGAAGTAGAAATATGCAATGGTTGCAACAGAAGGGAATCACATGTCCTCAGGTGCATTGAAGGTGATTGTGGATTTGCATTGGGATTCAAATGCGCCACTCTACCACAAGTGGTGAAGAATAGAGTAGACGATCATCCTCTCTCACTGTGCTATGGCGAAGAAGAGGAGGCAAGTGGTAAATATTGGTGTGACATCTGCGAGAAAGAAACCGATTCAAAGGAATGGTTCTACACTTGTAAAGATCAGCGGGCTAGTTTGCATACAAGTTGTGTGCTCGGAGACTCGACAGGGCTCATGCCAAGAAGTTTAGCAAAGATTTGGGGCAAATCGTGTCAGGTGGGGCTCAATGATAGTGTAACTCGTCCGTTTTGCAAGGGGCGGTGTAAGGATCGTTGCAAGTACCCTATCTACTTCAAGTTGCTTGGAAGAACCTCAGAGACATACCTTTGCTCCGTTTCTTGCACATATTGGTTTCGTTGATGAGGAAAGATGTTTTATTCGTTCAAGTTTCTTATATTCTTCCTTGGACAAGTTCACTTCCATTATGAATTTGATGATCTCTATCGAACTTATTTTTATTTTATTTTAAAAAGGTGAGCTGTTTTCTTATAAATTTATAGGTAACAGATTCTTGAGGATTTAAAGAACAATCGCTGTGAATCATAGTGTAACCGAGTGTTGTTATCACCATTCTTTGTGTTATCTCTGCCTATTCAAACATGGAAGAAAGATGTATCTCTCTTCTCTTGGGTAGAAAATGATTGCTTATCAAAGCATTTTTCAGTAAACTATTATAGAAGGAAATCGTGAAATCAAAGCATAACACAATGTCTCAACTCTCAACACTCTTGAACTTTCATGTAGGTCACAGGGGAAGCAGAATATACTGATGCCCCAGTGCCTCCAAATCTTCACGTGGTTTTGCTGGTATGTTTCTTGCCAAATACGGTCCAGCAGATAATAAGACTGGACCTGTGGTAGCTGATGAAGAATTATTTGCTACAGATGTGGTCACATGTGTGGGACAAGTAAGAAGACTTGAAACTTTTTATTTCTTAGATTATCGCTAAACTGTGTCTGGATTTTTTCAGGTCATTGGTGTGGTTGTTGCGGATACACATGAAAATGCTATATTACCAGCAATATTATCAATCAAGGAGGCTATTGCTGCTAAAAGTTTCCACCCAAACACAGAGAAAATGCTAAGGAAAGGAGATGTAGAGCTATGCTTTCAGTCAGGTCAGTGAGATAGGATAATAAATGGAGAGGTTCAAATGGGCAGCCAGGAACACTTTTACATGGAGCCCATGGTAGTTTGGTCTGGACAAGTGATGGTGGCAACGAAGGTATCATCATCCTCTGTGGTTATTAGATAAAGCGTTTTCTTATTAATTGTTATTCCGATACTATTTACAGGTTGGGTTTACTAATGGTGGGAAAGTATTGGCGTATGACCTTGAAGTCTACAACAATGGTGGAAACTCTTTGGATCTTTCCCAAGCTGTTCTTGAGATTGCCATGTTTAACTCTGATAATGTCTATGAGATCCCACATGTGAGGATCAGAGGGAACGTTTGCTTTACTAACTATCCTAGCAACACTGCTTTCCGAGGCTTTGGAGGTCCGCAAGGCATGCTTATAACCGAAAACTGGATCCAGAGAATCGCAGCTGAACTGGATAGAAGCCCTGAAGAAATCAAAGTGAGTTGAAGAAATCATAATGTTCCTGAAAGTTCATAGGAATTTTTTCTCATGTTTTGATGTTTTCTTGCGTGTCAATTTAGGAGATGAACTTTCAAGTGGAAGGCTCTATCACACATTACTCTCAGTGTATTCAGCATTGCACACTGCATCAGCTCTGGAAGGAGCTGAAAGTGTCTTGCAACTTTCTAAAGGCTCGTAGAGAAGTCGACGATTTTAATAGCCACAACCGGTGGAAAAAGCGTGGTGTGGCTATGGTTCCTACAAAGTTTGGCGTTTCATTTACCAAAAAGTTCATGAACCAGGTAAGAAACAGTCCACTTTGCACTACCATTTCTTGCGAAGCAAGAAACAGAGTTTTTGTTACTTATCCATTTTTTATTTTGGGTGTTAGGCAGGTGCTCTTGTTCATGTGTACACAGACGGCACTGTTTTGGTGACACATGGAGGTGTAGAGATGGGTCAAGGATTGCATACGAAGGTTGCCCAAGTTGCTGCTTTTGCCTTTAACATTCCCCTTAGTTCCGTTTTTGTATCAGAGACGAGCACCGACAAGGTAATATTTATAATATAAAGTGTTAAGAAATAATATGTAACTATGTTTCAGGCACAAAACTGTTCGTTGCTCTATATTTTGATAGGTTCCAAATGCGTCACCAACCGCTGCTTCTCTGAGCTCTGCATGTACGGTGCTGCGGTTTTGGACGCTTGTGAGCAGATTAAAGCACGAATGGAGCCTCTTGCCACTAAGCTCAGTGGCAACTCCTTTGCTGAGGTAACTCAATGAAACATTCTTTGCCTTTTGATGAATAAAACTCTCTTAACCTGCTTTGTTTTGATTGGTATGTAGCTGGCAAGTGCATGCTATTTTCAACGAATAGACCTCTCTGCTCATGGCTTTTACATTGTTCCCGATGTTGGCTTTGACTGGATCTCCGGTAAAGGAAACCCATTCAGATATTACACCTACGGAGCTGCATTTGCGGAAGTTGAGATCGATACATTAACCGGTGACTTTCACACAAAAACGGTCGATATAAAGTTGGACCTGGGATATTCTCTTAACCCAGCCATAGATATTGGACAAGTACTTGAAACAAAACCACTTGAAATCATTAAGACAAGAGTGTTGCGTTTGTGTCTGAAACCTGAACATGTTTTGCAGATAGAAGGAGCATTCGTACAAGGGTTAGGATGGGTAGCTCTAGAAGAAGTGAAATGGGGAGATGCATCTCATAAATGGATTAAACCAGGGAATCTACTCACTTGTGGACCTGGTAACTACAAGATACCTTCCTGTTCGAAATCCCTCCAGACTGGCACAAGATATCTCCATCAAAATTGCCTACACAAAAAAAAAAGATAAGTCTCCTTTTCAATATTTTGGTCAATTATCCATTACCACTAAATAATACTTCACACTTTGTGCAAGTCGTGGATTCTTGATTAATTATTTATCAATTATTCATTCGCTGAGTCAATGTTATAAATTATTGTATACTTTGAACGATTGTTCCCATAGATAATTGACAAGCTACCTTGCATAACTCTCCAAAGCATTATTAAATAGTTTCTTACGAATTATTTTCAACTTCTAATGTCTTTGTTTAATAGAATGGAGCGTAATTTCACGGTGAACTAAGGGCTAGGCCATACCAGTCAGCTCGGAAGCTTACAGACCCTGCTCATTTCTGGCTCTCGTCTGATAAACGAGCTTGATCACTGCATCACACAAGCTCGCCACACTGACGGGATAGTACAAGCTCCTCGTCTTCGTTAAAGACGAAACCGAGTGACAGGAAGTTCTTGCCTCATCTTTAAGACGAGACCGCTGTAGCAAGTGCTGTCTCTTCTTCATCCCGAGATCGCTGTATCCCAAGAAGCCCAAGGACAGCTCTGGCCTTTGCTTTCACACAGCAAAGGGAATCGGTCGCATCTTTCTACCCGACAAAGGCTTTAACCTTGGCATGAGCGTGAGAATAGGAGGAGAGCTCCTTCATGACGAGGAGAAGGTTCAATTGGTTATGATCATGTCGATGACAACCTCTCCAACAAGGTCTTGCTTCTTCAAGAAAGCTCTCTAGACAAGCACGTCATTACCGGCAAGCTCTTCAAGGCCTCGTTTGCGTGCCTCCGTTCAAGGTCCATCTCGTCTCACCTCGTCGATGACTGCTCTTGTTGCGACAGAAGCCTTGAGATCGTGCGGGTTAACGCCGAGCAACAGTCATGTGATTTACTAGGCACAAGTCAACGCCAAACAACAATGTAAGTTCAAGCTCGTCCGGTACACCGCCGAGAAACAGAGGTGATCATGTGATCTCGGCACCCGGTTTCTTATGGCTTCATCACCATGACGTCTTCAAAGCTCCATCAACGAAGCTTCTTGCGGGCCTAAAGCTCCATCACTTGCTCGACGGTCACGAGGCTAAAGGTCATGCACGCACGTCAGCCATCAAGAAGCTCGAGCTCAAGTTCAAGGATCAAGAGGCTCAAGCTCATGCACACTCCTAAGTTATCTTCCTCACTAGGCCTGTGGTACTCTCTCGACGCTTCATGCTTAACCTCCGCTTTGAACATGAACCGGCATACGAGTTTGTCATCTCAAAAAAAAAATACGAAGAAGAGGTTGCAAAAGGAAACGAGCTCTCAACAGTGAGGAACAAAGATAAAGTCATCAGCTTTGAGTTCACCGTCATCTCAGCTCTGATAAGAGCGATCCATTGAGATCGTCAGCACAAAATGTCATCACGTCCACAATAACTTCTTTGTCAAGTTACAAACAAGGCTCATCCTCAAAGATAAGTATCTTATAACCTTTATGAGATAATTACGGTTGATTGATTTGTTGTTTGCAACCTGTGCATAATGATTAGTAATTGATAAATTACTAACATCATATGCAATAGCCGAGCATTAACACAAGTTAAACTATCGCTTGCTTATCAATTATACAAAACTTGGCTGGTTCTTTTGGTTAACCTTGATCTGATCATGCTTTTTGTTGTGAACCAGAGTTGATTAGATCGTTGAGCCAAAGAGAATCAACAAGTGAGTGCTACTGTCATGTCCTCATGCTTGGAATGGCGATCTCTCAGCTACAAACTTGTCTGAATCAGCACAAGCCGGCGCTTTCTTACGTCATCATGCCTGACGAACACACAAGCCAATAACTTGCTCGGCACACACGATCTCAACACGAGACTTCGGGTCGGCAAAGTTCGGTAAACTTATTTTTACTAGGCACGAGTTTAAATTCAACTTGCTTTATATTAGGCACAAATTTGCATTAGACTCACTTATTGTTAGACACGAGTTTACAAAAACTCATCTTTGACAAGGCATGAGTTTACAGAAACTCTCCTACTACTAGGCACGAGTTCTCAGTAAATTCGCCTCTGTCTCAGCATGAGTCAAGTAAACTCGTCTTTCACTAAGCACGAGTTTAAAGCAAACTTGCCTTTTACTAGGCACAAGTTCGAAGTAAACTCGCCTAAACCATCATAGGCATGAATGTGTCTAGTTTATTGTCTAATAAACCCTATTCGTAAAATTCACAGAGATCGACTTCATCTCTCTCTACGAACTTGGGGGGACTTATTGTTGGGGGTAGATTTACATTCTACCTCAAGGCCCATTAGACAATAAATTAGACCCATTTTACTATGAAACTCTAGTCATCTTTCTTCTATAAATAAGGAATTATCTCCTTATTAGACGGGGGGTCTTCTTCATTTTAGACTTAGAACACTTCTTACAAAGGGTTTATGAATTATTAGATTTATTTACACTTGTAATCCTACATGTAATACAATCTTAAATCAATAAACTCTTTTGATGTTCATTTCTCATTTGATTCTTTTAAGATTTCTCCTAAACCTCAAGAATCTAAGCTTTTATCTTTAGATTCTTTATTTGATTGATTCCAACAAACATCACAAAGATAAACACCATTTTTGGATCAAACACTAACCATTTCGATCACCGGACCACCGAACGAATCAGACAGAGGAGCACGCGTCTCTGTGTTTCCTGTACACCGTCGTTCGGTTCCTCGTCGCCATCAAAGCCAAATCAAACTCCAAACACAAGAGAGATTGATAAAGAATTGTTTTTATCATTGTTATTCTTGTAACTTCACCTTGGATATGCCTTGTGTTTTGATGGAACATGTCGTCTTTGCCTTAGAATTGTTTTGAACCCCCCACTCATGATCACCAGCTCACTCTTCTTCCAAGACTCGATTTTTTTTTTACATGTAATGCTTGTGGCCTCAAGGGAGATCAAAGCCCTTACATATGTGTTCCATGTGGTTTCATGATTCATCAAGACTGTCTTGGCCTTCCACGGGTCATTAACATCAATCACCGTGTTCATCTACTTTTTATCAATGGAGACTGTTTTTCCTTCCAAGACTATTGTTTCTCCTAATGTTTTCAGCTCTACGTTTTCTGCAATATCTTCCCTTGAGAACGAAGAGCACAGTAACCCTCAGTCTTACATGTAAAATGCTTGGTAAAGGTTTGTTATAAAAAAAAGTCTGATTGATATGTTTCATATATTATCCCGGGTTTGAAACTCTGGACTCAATGAATCAGAACATGCTCGAGGAAAGATTTTAAACAGCTGAAACGATGTCTCTATAATGATACATCCAAGAAAGACAGTGACGACAATGAACCAGAATTATTTCTCAGCTGATCGTCTATCTAAATAACAAAAGTGATGCATAACCTTCAACTTAGGTCATGGTCATCAAAATAGTTGCAACTATAATGAGAAAAAAATCTGTAAGGCTATCCTGAAAGAGGCAAATGCTGCCAGAACTATAGCTTCTTGAGCGTCCACCATCTTTCTTCGTTACGGTTATGCAGCTGATAAGTGACAATACTACGCATTTGGAGAAAAAGCAAAAAGAAAACCAGAAAAGTAAAAGAGAAAACAAAGCTGACAACCCCACCTTAAGCATAGGGAACCTTTTCTTTATCGAAATATGAAAACAAAGAAACTTGAGAGGGGATAATGTTTGAGTGGCCAGAGAAAGAGATATAGCTTTGAGAAAACACACCACACCATTATTCAAGAGATCTATCTCCATTATTCAATCTTTCCTTCTTCTTCTTCATCTTCTTTAGTATACTAGAGAGCAAAATGGAATCTGAGGGAGGAGTGTTGTTACCATTGTTTCACGAGCATCCTATGACGCCTTGGAATGATCATCATATGAGGAAAGGCGATTGCTGTGATTGCTTTGAACCTCAGAGTGATGGCTACTATTGTAAACTCTGTGATTTCTTCGTGCACAAGAAGTGTGGCGACGAGCTGTCTGAATTCATCAGCGACCACCCATCTCACCCCGATCACACTCTCCGGCTTCAAGAAAAACGAGAAGATCACGTATGCTATATATGTGATAGTAAAATCCAAAATCTATCCTATCGTTGCGAGATGTGTGACTTCCACATGGATCTACACTGTGCCAAGTACCCACCACCAGATATTATTGAAAATTTTGAGATGCATCCCCACAAGCTCACATTTGTCAAGGAACTGAGCGCCTTCCACTGTTCTGCAAAATGCGGGAAGACTTCTGCATATGCTGCAGGATTTTCTTGTGGATTTTATTACCAATGTAATGAATGTGATGCTGTAGCCTTTCATGTGGAATGTGTATGGCACCCAGCAGCACTAGAGCACTCAACAGAGGTAAACCACCCTTATCACTCCTTGCATCCTCTTAAGCTATTCAAGGGTCCACCACCTGACTATTCTGATGGTAAATGTCGTCTTTGCGGAAGAAAGGTTGATAAAGAATTGTTTTATCATTGTTCTTCTTGTAACTTCACCTTGGATTGGCGTTGTGTTGTGAATCCGCCACCACAATCTCTTTTGAACTTGAAAGCTCATGATCACCAACTCAAGCTTCTTCCAAGACTGCTTTCATTCACATGTAATGCTTGTGGGCTCAAGGGAGATCGAAGCCCTTACATGTGTGTTCAATGTGATTTCATGATCCATCAAGGCTGTCTTGGTCTTCCTCGTGTCATTAACATCAATCGACATGATCACCGTGTTTCTCGTACTTTGCTTCTTGGTGATGGTGCTATGAATTCTGTATGCGAAGTTTGTCACAAGAAGGTGGACTGGACTTGTGGAGGATTTTCTTGTCAGACGTGCCCTAACTATGTTGTTCATTCTAAATGTGCTACCAGATATGATGTTTGGAACATGAAAGAGCTTGAAGGAGTACCTGAAGAAGAAGAAGATATAGAACCATATGTGGTGATAGACGACAACACAATACAACATTTCAGCCACAAAGAGCATTACCTCAGATTCAATGAGAATGGTGTTTTGTATGAGGATACCAAACGATGCAGCGCATGCACCCATCCCATTGGTCTCCAATCCTTTTATGGATGTATGGATTGTGATTTTTCTCTCCATCAGTGCTGTGCTAAATGTCCTAAAAAGAAAAGGCATGTGTTACACAATGAACGGCTCACTTTATTTACAAACAAGGAGCTAGATACCTTCGGATGTTATGCTTGCAGTCGAATGTGCAATGGATTCATATACAAGGATCGGTATACGAAGTTGGATGTCTTGTGCGGTTCAGTTTCTGAGCCATTTGAACGTCATCACCACCATCCCTTATATTACACTTTCGTATTATCTGACAATTCCATTGAAGAGACGGGAATATGCAATGGTTGCAACAATAAGGAATATCGTCTACTCAAGTGCATTGAAGATGATTGTGGATTTGTAATATGCTTCAAATGTGCCACTCTACCACAAGTGGTAAAGCACAGAGTAGATGATCATCCTCTCTCACTATGCTATGTGGAAGAAGAAGAGGCAAGTGGTAAATACTGGTGCGACATCTGTGAGAGAGAAACCGATCCAAAGAAATGGTTCTACACGTGTAAAGATCACTTGGCTAGTTTGCATACAAAATGTGTGCTCGGAGACACTGCAGGACTCATGCCAAGAAGCGTACCAAAGTTGTTGGGCATACCGCATGAGGTGGTGCTGAATAATAGTGTAACTCGCCCATTTTGCATTCGGTGCAAGTCTCGTTGCATGTACCCTATCTACCTCAAGGTGCTTGGGTCCCCAGATATATGCTTTTGCTCTGTTGAGTGCTCTCTTGTTTACGTTTGATATGGGAAGAGGTAGAGCGAAATGAACAATCATAATCTAATACTATACTAAAAGGGGGATATGAGCTCCATTGAGCCTATCCACCTCAGCAAATTAAATCAGCCACTTAGAATATGAGTTTGTGCCATGTCAACTCTCAATAACTATAATCACAAGCCACATCATCTCATCAGTTCACGTTCTTAGTTTCTTCAGCTTCCTCCTCCCAACGTAAGCATTTATCGCACACACAAAACTGGTTCGGTTTCTTCTCATATTTTGTATTTATAGGAGTCATAGTTCTGTCTAACCCTAATCCCATGAGAAGCCTTCCTCTCCCCCGAGACAGTCAAGCCTACTCAACGTGAAAGAACAAAATCATTGTAGTAGCCATTATCTCTCCGGTCCTGATCATATCCTTGATATAGGTCTGAAATTCTTGACACATCTTTTTAATGTCTGCGTCCATATACCTTATGATATTTTCTGGCCATGTTTTACAGATACGTTTGTACGGAAGCAATTGGAAACTTCAGGGCAATACCTCGAACCCGGTCAGAATCTTTGTATTTGATGGCTTACTGATTCTCAGAATCTTTACAATATTCTCTATATGTTTAATGTTTGTATGTAAGGTTACCTAAAAGCTTCAATTTATTTATCCATCTTCTAATATCTAGATTTAAAATATGATTTTTGGTTTGTTTCTATAGTAACAAGTGTATGGTCCAAGGTAGTTTCCATAGCAGAAGGGTTGTATGCTAGATTCTCTGCTGCATCAGTTTTTTTAGGTCCTTACAAGGCTGGTTCTTTTTTCTTTGTTGACACCTGCAATAAGAATCTTGACACGTTCGGTGACAATCACTACTACGCACAGGTTTGTGTCGATCTTTCAGTTGGTTTTAGTAGATTTGTTTTTGTGCAATGTTGCTAATATTGTTTTCTTATGTCTAACAGAAGGTGGATACGATGCACAGTTTGATCAAAGTCCATGGAGATTGTTGTTAAGGAAACAAATGAAGCTAAAATGCTAAGAGCAGAGAATAGTTGTGGCCAGAACCAGCCTTGATCAAGGTGTTAACGCAGAATTCTTAAGACTGAATTGGAATCAAGTAGAATTTGTTTTGTAGATATGAAATCA
This sequence comes from Brassica rapa, assembly GCF_000309985.2. Classification (NCBI taxonomy): domain Eukaryota; kingdom Viridiplantae; phylum Streptophyta; class Magnoliopsida; order Brassicales; family Brassicaceae; genus Brassica; species Brassica rapa. The sequence continues at coordinate 25,188 of NW_022610588.1, forward strand.
CTCAGTTGTTGTATTTGATTATATTATAGGTAAGAGTAATATCCCTTTGAGAATTGGCTAGATTGATCAAGGAAAAACGTTTTTCAAGCCAGGGTTAGGAAAAACATCCCTTTAGGTTGCACAATATAAATGTAGTATCAATGATGGAAAGGTGCTACATGATGTTTTTCTTTCAAAAAGACGCACCTCTATTCGTACGGCAGCAACACGCTTTAGTTGCAGGAAAGTGTTGGTTATTATTCTCTTTTTTATTTCCTTAAGGTTTTTTTGCTAACGATTTGGTAATAAGTTTAGTTTGTTCCTTATGTTGAACAAATGAAGGAAAAGTTGCTGCAAAAGATTCAAAAACAGAGCAAAAACCATAAAGGCCAAGTACATGGATGATCTTTTTGGGGTGTGTACAGTACATAAGTAGTATGTAGTTGGAGACACGATTTGGTTTAAAATATGACGTTGAATGTTGTGGTTGACTCGAAGAAGTTAACTTTTGTGTTACAAACTTTCTCTTTAGTTAGAAGCTGCTATAATTTTTGGTTACAATTTGCAAGAAAAAGTTATGCCTTGTGGGAGTTGTGTTTTACATTCTCCTAAATTGTAACAGATCTTCAGACAGAATTAGTCGTTAGTTTCATCTGAGATTTGACTTTTTGTTAGAAATTATATTGGTTCTTCGACAACAATCAAGGCCTTGGATTCTCAAGCTTATCTCTCTTTTAGTGTCTCATTGTTTGCAAAAAAAAAAACAAAGGCAAATATGTTTGTGATCTTCTAAAAACATAGTCTTTCTTTTTTTTAAACAAAATCTTTACATTGTGAATGTGAGTTCCTTAGCCTGTGGAAAATTTTGAATTTCAGGTGGAAGGTGAGGATGCTCAAATTATAAAGAGAACAAAAAATGTGATTTTAGGAGCTCCTATATGGGGGATGTGCTCTGTTACTCTTTTCTCCTTATTTCCTTTTTTTCCTTAGTATTTGAGCTCAAAGAAGATCTTTTAGTACTAAACCATTACCTCATATCTTAAACTACTCATCTTGCTTTCAGTATGCAACATGGTAAACAGTTTTCTTTAATCACAATAAAATATAAAAATCTTCAATGCATGTAATCTAAAAAATATTTGGGGATATACTTGCAGGCGCTGCACACTCATAGAATCTGGAACTGCACATTTATATGATGAGCTAGAGATATAGGTAGTTGAAAAAAACGAAGGAATCAATGAAACAGCAACAACTGTGCTTCATCAACAATTTTAAAGCTGTGAAAAAGCGATAAAAGCATCACAATCACAGATTCTTCACCTAAGCGGACTTAACAATAATATATTGTAAAGTTACAGCAAAAAACAATAATATATTGTATACTGCATATACAAAAATATTAATTCTGTGTTAATCTAAAATTAATATAAAAATATGAAAACACCAGGTGTAAAGATTAATGTATTTATATATTTTGAATAAAAGTAAGAGATAAGAAAACAAAATAAGACGAAGACAATTAATAGTATATAGTTATTTTAACAAAGGAAATAATAAAACAATGAAATTTAGTAAAATAAAATATGGTTAAACTAAAAAATTAAGATACACAAAAACATATAAAATTGAAACTTTTTATTCAAATTTAAATAATTAATAATAAATTTATAATTTTTGAATCATACATTTTCAAATTGAAACTTCTTATAATTTTTTTTCAAATTTTCTTTTTTGGTCAAAATTTATTTTTTCGATTTTGTTTTCAAATTAGAAATTTTTTTGAAACTATTTTCATTTTTTTAAATATTAAGTATTTATTTATATATTTATTAAAATCATATACCCATTTTCCAAAACACTATCCCTCAAATCTAAACCCTAATTTTAGATTAATTAACCATATTATTAGAAGTATTTATTTATCTTTTTAAAAGTGAGAGAAATATGGTTAAGATAAACATAAAAAGTTGTATTTAGAATGTGGCAGTTTAGAAAAAATTTCCTAAAATTTTGATATAACTAAGTAGAAAAACACTAATCAAATAATAAAAAATGATCTATTATACTTTAAAATAAATTATTATTCATACTAATAAAAATCTAAAATGGAAAATTAAAACATGAGAAAACAACAAAAATGACACATAAAAACAAAAAGAAGAAGATAAAAACATCTTTCAAAGAGGACCTTCAACATAAGCCAAAATATTTAACAAAAAGTAACCAATCAAAATATTCCAATCAGCCATCTTACTTAAATATATCCAGTAATACTAATAAATAAATAAAAATATAATTACATATATCAACATAATCATATTCTCATACGAGACATTTCCTCGAGGCTAATCAATCTCATATGTAGTGTCTCTAAGGTTTTATTTCAGTGGAATGAACTCATCTCCCATATTCTCCTCTTTCTTCTTACATACTTTATAAATGATTCCTTCCATCTCACCTGCTCTATATCTACAACAAAGTCAAGCAGTGTTAAATTTTTGGTTAAACTCTTGATTGATTTTTTGAAAAAAAATTTTGAATTGATTGACTTTATGAACTTTGTACGATGATAAAGTAGTAAGAACGGTGATAAAGATCGAACTCATGCATCACAGCATCAGCAATACACAAATCTTGAAATAATCTACACATAGTTTTCTTATTGTTGTTTATCTGTCATTGGCGTCCCTAACGCTTAAACATGAGCCAAGGCAACATCTTTCATATCTAGAAACCTGCAATATCTACAGTTTAATATAAACACAATAAAGAACAAAGTAAAATTCACCAATTCAAAAAAATCACTATAAATTATGTTGAGTTATTATTTTTTTTTGTTTTTTTCTATTAAACCTTTTATGATTTCGAGAGAAAAGAAATGTAAAAAAAAATCAAATATAAAAACAAAATATCTAAAAATATTTTAGTGCACTAATCCGCGCGTAGCGCGGAAAAAAGATCTAGTATTAATAAATATTAATAAGCCATGGAGGCAAAGCATAGGTTGATGATTATATTCTCTCACTATGCTATGGAGAAAAGGAAAAGAAAAATTTACACTTAGACATACTTTATCTCTACTCTATATCACTTTAGCATACTTTTCCCATGTCAAGTACTTTTGTACGTGCTATTGTCTAAATTACCCCTGAAATTAATTATCTTTCTATTTCCCTTACTTTTATCGTGACCCAACTCTTTGTGAAGCTTTACCTTTCTCTTTTTTTCCTTTTATTCTTCAATACAAATTTTTATTTCACGAGAAAAGAATCCAAAAAATAAAAAAATATTTAAAGAGGCGATTCAGTTGGAAGTGATGATGACAAAGTTTTCTTCGACGGTGGAAGCGTTAGATTTCAAGGAAGCTTAACGTTCATAGGTGAAGTTCGCTCGCTCTCACCGCGTCGTTGAGTCAGATCTGAGTCACCTTCTATTCTTCACTTTTTTCTTGCTCGTAGATATCGAGATGAAAGATAATGAAACCAAAGGTTAAGCGAAGAATAGTGATGCCATATACCTTTTAATCATAAATATGGTGGATTTATGATTTTCTTCCTCTATATTTTGATTTTTTTTGTTTAATGGACGGTGAGATTCAAAACGAGAGGTGAGAAAGCTGGAAGAAAAGAAAAAGATCCAAAGCTTATAACCACACTTGCCTAACCACATCAATAAGCCAATGAACCAAATTTTATAACCATACTTGCTTATAAAATAATTTCTCCATAACCACAATTATTGAATTGTAATGGTCAGCAAAAAGTTATTAAAAAACAAATTATGAATCTCAAAGAAATGACCACAATTTTTTAATGATCATACCTATACTATGATCTTGACCACAAATGTATGTTCTTACTAACTGCACCTTCTATTATAACATAACAACTCATTCCCAAATCAACCATACATTACGTTAATATGCATAACTAAAAAAAATTTACTATACAGTTAAACACAAAATAAAAAAAACTTCTTATGTACCACGAAACACACATCCATCGGATCAAATTTAATTTGCACTAATTCAATTGTCACTATAAAAGCACAAGACTCCAGAAACCTACCAACTAGTCACGAGACTTTTCGTAAAGGGCATTTTTGTCACAATAATTCAAAAGTAAGACACAAAGTACACCACCAGCTACAAGTATGTTAAACTGTAAAAGTGGAAGCCGAAAGTACCTATATACGTAAAGCTCTCAAAGGAAAATGGCAAATACTGGTGTGACATTTGGTAAGAAAGATACCAATCCAAAGAACTGGTTCTACACGTGTGTGCTCGGAGACACTAGGTGGCTCATGCCAGGGAACACGCTGAAGTATTTTGGCATACCATTTGAGGTACATCACGTCCATTTTTGGCATACCATTGCAATACGCTATCATCTTAAAGGTCTGGTACATACATTTGCTCTGTGAGATGAATTAACAAGCTTCTCTTTGGGGTCCATGCTATAATCAACCTCTCTCACAATTTCAAGAGTAATCTGCAATAGTAACTAAGGTTGAAAAAGATTATAAGCATTTTGATTAGACAAGCGGAAGCGAGTATACAAGTTTGTAATCTACTTTTTATCAATGTACGTAATGTGACTTCATTATCCATGGAAATATTTGAAACAGCTGAAACGATGTCTCTATAATGATACATCCAAGAAAGACAGTGACGACAATGAACCAGAATTATTTCTCAGCTGATCGTCTATCTAAATAACAAAAGTGATGCATAACCTTCAACTTAGGTCATGGTCATCAAAATAGTTGCAACTATAATGAGAAAAAAATCTGTAAGGTTATCCTGAAAGAGGCAAATGCTGCCAGAACTATAGCTTCTTGAGCGTCCACCATCTTTCTTCGTTACGGTTATGCAGCTGATAAGTGACAATACTACGCATTTGGAGAAAAAGCAAAAAGAAAACCAGAAAAGTAAAAGAGAAAACAAAGCGGACAACCCCACCTTAAGCATAGGGAACCTTTTCTTTATCGAAATATGAAAACAAAGAAACTTGAGAGGGGATAATGTTTGAGTGGCCAGAGAAAGAGATGCCCACACTGTTCAACCTCATGACTTCTTCTTTTTCTTAATACACGTATTCAACCCCTTTCTCTTTCTTCATCTTCTTTAGTATACGAGAGAGAGAGAGAGCAAATGGAATCTGAGGGAGTGTGGTTACCATTTCACGAGCATCCTATGATGCCTTGGAATGATCTGAGGAGAGGTGATTGTTGTGGGAGATATGAATCACAGAGTGACGGCTACTTTTGTAAACTCTGTGTCTTTTTCGTCCACAAGAAATGTGGCAACGACGAGATCTCTGAATTCATCGACCACCCATCTCACCCCGGGCACACTCTCGAGCTTCAACATGAATCAAGTAACAGATGTGACTTTTGTCGTTGGAAAATCTCAAAGCTATTCTACCGTTGTGACATGTGTGACTTCGACTTGGATCTACACTGTGCCAAGCAACAACCACCAAATGTTATTGACAATTTTGAGACCCATCCCCACAAGCTCATACTTCTCAAGAAAGGGACTAAGTTCGACTGTTCTGCTAAATGCGGGAAGGCTAGTGGTGGACTTCCTTACAAATGTGATGAATGCGATGTATCCTTCCACGTGGATTGTGTATGGAACCCAGCAACAAAGCTAAATTACTCACCAGAGGTAAACCACCCTTACCACTCCTTGCATCCTCTTAAGCTCCTCACAGTTCCCCCACCGGACTATTCTGATGGTAAATGTCGTCTTTGCGGAACAGAGATTGGTGAATATTTTTATCATTGTTCATCTTGTAACTTCACTGTGGATTTCCATTGTGTTCTTATTCCACCACAAAAATCTCTTGTTGATCCGAAAGTGCATGATCACCAACTCACCCTTCTTCCAAGACTCGATTCTTTTACATGTAATGCTTGCGGTCTAAAGGGAGATCGAAGCCCTTACGCATGTTTTGATTGTGGTTTCATGATCCATCAAGATTGTCTTGGCCTTCCACGTGTCATTAACATCAACCGGCATGATCACCGTGTTTCTCGTACTTCGGTTCTTGGTGATGCTGCTATGAATTCTGTCTGCGGAGTTTGTCGCAAGAAGGTGGACTGGACTTGTGGTGGGTTTTCTTGTAAGAGGTGTCCTGGTTATGTCGTTCATTCTAAATGTGCTACCAGAAAAGATGTGTGGAATGGGGAAGAACTAGAAGGAGTACCTGAAGAAGAAGAAGATATAGAACCATATGTGGTGATAGACGACAACACAATACAACATTTCAGCCACAAAGAGCATTACCTCAGATTCAATGAGAATGGTGTTTTGTATGAGGATACCAAACGATGCAGCGCATGCACCCATCCCATCGGTCTTCAATCTTATTATGGCTGTGTGGATTGTAATTTTTCTCTACATCAGAAATGTGCTGAATGTCCTAAAAGGAGACGACATGTACTACACAATGAACGGCTCACTTTAGTTACAAACAAGGAGCTAGAAGTCTTCAGTTGTGATGCTTGCTATCGAAGGTCCAATGGTTTCATGTACAAGGATGAAGATAAGGAGTTTGATGTCTTGTGCGGTTCAATTTCTGAGCCATTTTTCCATCCAAGTCATCCCCAACATCCCTTATATTACATTCCAACAGAAGAAGTAGAAATATGCAATGGTTGCAACTTGAAGGAATCACATGTCCTCAGGTGCATTGAAGGTGATTGTGGATTTGCATTGGGATTCAAATGCGCCACTCTACCACAAGTGGTGAAGAATAGAGTAGACGATCATCCTCTCTCACTGTGCTATGGCGAAGAAGAGGAGGCAAGTGGTAAATATTGGTGTGACATCTGCGAGAAAGAAACCGATTCAAAGGAATGGTTCTACACTTGTAAAGATCAGCGGGCTAGTTTGCATACAAGGTGTGTGCTCGGAGACTCGACAGGGCTCATGCCAAGAAGTTTAGCAAAGATTTGGGGCAAATCGTGTCAGGTGGGGCTCAATGATAGTGTAACTCGTCCGTTTTGCAAGGGGCGGTGTAAGGATCGTTGCAAGTACCCTATCTACTTCAAGTTGCTTGGAAGAATCTCAGAGACATACCTTTGCTCCGTTTCTTGCACATATTGGTTTCGTTGATGAGGAAAGATGTTTTGTTCGTTCAAGTTTCTTATATTCTTCCTTGGACAAGTTCACTTCCATTATGAATTTGATGATCTCTATCGAACTTATTTTTATTTTATTTTAAAAAGGTGAGCTGTTTTCTTATAAATTTATAGGTAACAGATTCTTGAGGATTTAAAGAACAATCGCTGTGAATCATAGTGTAACCGAGTGTTGTTATCACCATTCTTTGTGTTATCTCTGCCTATTCAAACATGGAAGAAAGATGTATCTCTCTTCTCTTGGGTAGAAAATGATTGCTTTTTTTTTTTGAACACAAACTTTTTTTTCATTAAATCAACTCGAAGAACTACAATAACAAGAGGGAATTAAACATCCTCTTGAAAAATAAACATAAGCTACAACAGCAATTAAGATTAATTAAACATGATAATTCTTCATCAGAAGATGACAGCGAATTCAAGACAAAGCTTGAATGCGTCGAGGAAGCATGTAAGACACGGTCCGACAGCTGAGATTTAGTCACCTTATGTTGTGACGTTGAAAGCCAACCCTCACCAACGAGAGAAACCGAAGTAGTCTCGATTGCACCTTCTGGCCCCGTACAGACCGCTACACAAGGTGGCAAACCGGTGAGTAAGTTGAAGCAAACTCTCGGTATTAAACCCGAGGAATCATCTCCTTTCACAGAAAAGAGGCATGGTAATAAGATTCTCTCCCTTGTAGAAGAGAATGATAGTACCGGTAACAAAGTCGGTGAATCCACCGAACAATTCATCCTATAAGAGTGATATAACAATAAGGACATAATATAGATCCCAAGGAACCCCTCAGAATTCTTTAAACTAGTCAAAATAATCAAACCCGTGGTTAGTTGACTCTCGTATGCAGTGGGTATTGACTGACTAAGCAAAGGGCCGCTTCCTTCTTTAGTGGTACTGGGCCAGGCCCACAAACAATTGAAATTCGGCCCATTAACAACCAGCCTGGCTGGAGGGTGGGAGGCGGAGCTGGAACGGAGAACATCGGGTCTGAGCTTGTAGACAAGGGTGTGTGTGGCAAAGCTAAGGAGCACTTCGTTGTCGGGATGAAGGACGGTGGCGCAAGATGGAGGAGAGAATGCTATGATATTTGGAATGTTGGGGGTTGAGCAGCCGCCGAGAAGAGAAACGGAACCCTGTTTATAACTCAAAGATGATGCACTGCGGTGGCCTGAAGTGTTCTTTATGGCTGAGTTTTGATCTTTATCCGAGCGTAGCTCAGATCCGGAACATCCCACGGAGGGCCTCTCAGATCTGAAGCACATGTGAAGGGCGAACTCAGAGTAGGGAAGGAGGTGAAAGGTGGACCTTGTACAGCTTTTTCGGGAGACCCCGGTGAAGGATGCAGTTCCGGTGGTCTTGAAAACCTGAGCAGAGACCACGAAGGTTTGCTCCAGTTTCGACGGCCCCAGATCTAGAGAAACTGATTGAGTAAGTGCGAAGCAAGAAACAAGACGAGAGCTTTGACTTGGAGCGAGAGAAACCATGAGGAAGATGTAGCAGATTTCCCGACGCCGGCGGCCTCTAGCCTTGCCGGCGTCAAGAGAAAACTCGTAATATTATATAAGAACCAAATGGGACCTTAAGTTTCTCAACAACATAACAAGAAGTCTAGAAAATGATTGCTTATCAAAGCATTTTTCAGTAAACTATTATAGAAGGAAATCGTGAAATCAAAGCATAACACAATGTCTCAACTCTCAACACTCTTGAACTTTCATGTAGGTCACAGGGGAAGCAGAATATACTGATGCCCCAGTGCCTCCAAATCTTCACGTGGTTTTGCTGGTATGTTTCTTGCCAAATACGGTCCAGCAGATAATAAGACTGGACCTGTGGTAGCTGATGAAGAATTATTTGCTACAGATGTGGTCACATGTGTGGGACAAGTAAGAAGACTTGAAACTTTTTATTTCTTAGATTATCGCTAAACTGTGTCTGGATTTTTTCAGGTCATTGGTGTGGTTGTTGCGGATACACATGAAAATGCTATATTACCAGCAATATTATCAATCAAGGAGGCTATTGCTGCTAAAAGTTTCCACCCAAACACAGAGAAAATGCTAAGGAAAGGAGATGTAGAGCTATGCTTTCAGTCAGGTCAGTGAGATAGGATAATAAATGGAGAGGTTCAAATGGGCAGCCAGGAACACTTTTACATGGAGCCCATGGTAGTTTGGTCTGGACAAGTGATGGTGGCAACGAAGGTATCATCATCCTCTGTGGTTATTAGATAAAGCGTTTTCTTATTAATTGTTATTCCGATACTATTTACAGGTTGGGTTTACTAATGGTGGGAAAGTATTGGCGTATGACCTTGAAGTCTACAACAATGGTGGAAACTCTTTGGATCTTTCCCAAGCTGTTCTTGAGATTGCCATGTTTAACTCTGATAATGTCTATGAGATCCCACATGTGAGGATCAGAGGGAACGTTTGCTTTACTAACTATCCTAGCAACACTGCTTTCCGAGGCTTTGGAGGTCCGCAAGGCATGCTTATAACCGAAAACTGGATCCAGAGAATCGCAGCTGAACTGGATAGAAGCCCTGAAGAAATCAAAGTGAGTTGAAGAAATCATAATGTTCCTGAAAGTTCATAGGAATTTTTTCTCATGTTTTGATGTTTTCTTGCGTGTCAATTTAGGAGATGAACTTTCAAGTGGAAGGCTCTATCACACATTACTCTCAGTGTATTCAGCATTGCACACTGCATCAGCTCTGGAAGGAGCTGAAAGTGTCTTGCAACTTTCTAAAGGCTCGTAGAGAAGTCGACGATTTTAATAGCCACAACCGGTGGAAAAAGCGTGGTGTGGCTATGGTTCCTACAAAGTTTGGCGTTTCATTTACCAAAAAGTTCATGAACCAGGTAAGAAACAGTCCACTTTGCACTACCATTTCTTGCGAAGCAAGAAACAGAGTTTTTGTTACTTATCCATTTTTTATTTTGGGTGTTAGGCAGGTGCTCTTGTTCATGTGTACACAGACGGCACTGTTTTGGTGACACATGGAGGTGTAGAGATGGGTCAAGGATTGCATACGAAGGTTGCCCAAGTTGCTGCTTTTGCCTTTAACATTCCCCTTAGTTCCGTTTTTGTATCAGAGACGAGCACCGACAAGGTAATATTTATAATATAAAGTGTTAAGAAATAATATGTAACTATGTTTCAGGCACAAAACTGTTCGTTGCTCTATATTTTGATAGGTTCCAAATGCGTCACCAACCGCTGCTTCTCTGAGCTCTGCATGTACGGTGCTGCGGTTTTGGACGCTTGTGAGCAGATTAAAGCACGAATGGAGCCTCTTGCCACTAAGCTCAGTGGCAACTCCTTTGCTGAGGTAACTCAATGAAACATTCTTTGCCTTTTGATGAATAAAACTCTCTTAACCTGCTTTGTTTTGATTGGTATGTAGCTGGCAAGTGCATGCTATTTTCAACGAATAGACCTCTCGGCTCATGGCTTTTACATTGTTCCCGACGTTGGCTTTGACTGGATCTCTGGTAAAGGAGACCCATTCAGATATTACACCTATGGAGCTGCGTTTGCGGAAGTTGAGATCGATACATTAACCGGTGACTTTCACACAAGAACGGTCGATATAAAGTTGGACCTCGGATATTCTCTTAACCCAGCCATAGATATTGGACAAGTACTTGAAACAAAACCACTTGAAACCATTAAGACAAGAGTGTTGTGTTTGTGTCTGAACTCTGAACATGTTTTTCAGATAGAAGGAGCATTCGTACAAGGGTTAGGTTGGGTAGCTCTAGAAGAAGTGAAATGGGGAGATGCATCTCATAAAAGGATTAAACCAGGGAATCTACTCACTTGTGGACCTGGTAACTACAAGATACCTTCCATTAACGACATTCCCTTCAACTTCAATGTTTCTCTTCTCAAGGTATATATATGTAACAATAAAAAGCTTTGTGACTTTACTTGGAAGGCAAGAAAGTTACCCTAGATGTTTTTTTTTGCCATTAGGGGAATCCAAATTCAAAGGGGATACATTCATCAAAAGCAGTTGGTGAGCCTCCGTTTTTCCTGGCATCATCGGTTTTCTTTGCGATTAAAGATGCGATCAAAGCGGCTAGAGAAGAGATGGGTCTTGGCAGCAAATGGTTTTCTTTGGACACTCCTGCGACTCCAGAACGCATCAGGATGGCTTGCCTCGATGAGTTTACTTCTCCTTTTGTGAGTTCAGATTTCATCCCTAAGCTAATTAGTGTTTGAGACATGAGGATGATAA
>NW_022610589.1:0-38724 GCF_000309985.2 Brassica rapa
CTCACAAGAAGATTCATCCTGGTTTGATTGGAAGGACGAAGAAGCTGTGCTACTCCCAATTTGGGAAACTAGAATCACCTGATTTGAAAGTGGGATAACTTCTGCATTCCAACTCCTATGAGGTTTATTCAACTTCCTGATGATTCTCCACCACTTTATGTATCCAAATAAAGCTTCTCACAAAGTGATTCATTCTGGTTTGATTGGAAGGACGAAGAAGCTGTGCTATTCCCAAACTGGGAAACTAGAATCACCTGATTTGAAAGTGGGATAACTTCTGCATTCCAACTCCTATGAGATTTATTCAACTTCCTGGTGATTCTCCACCACTTTATGTATCCAAATAAAGCTTCTCACAAAGAGATTCATCCTGGTTTGATTGGAAGGACGAAGAAGCTGTGCTATTCCCAAACTGGGAAACTAGAATCCCCTGATTTGAAAGTGGGATAACTTCTTCATCCCAACTCCTATGAGATTTATTCAACTTCCTGATGATTCTCCACCACTTTATGTATCCAAATCAAGATTCTCACAAAGAGATTCATCCTGGTTTGATTGGAAGGACGAAGAAGCTATGCTATTCCCAAACTGGGAAACTGAAATCACCTGATTTGAAAGTGGGATAACTTCTTCATACCAACTCCTATGAGATTTATTCAACTTCCTGATGATTCTCCACCACTTTATGTATCCAAATAAAGCTTCTCACAAAGAGATTCATCCTGGTTTGATTGGAAGGACGAAGAAGCTGTGCTATTCCCAAACTGGGAAACTGGAATCACCTGATTTGAAAGTGGGATAACTTCTTCATCCCAACTCCTATGAGATTTATTCAACTTCCTGATGATTCTCCACCACTTTATGTATCCAAATAAAGCTTCTCACAAAGAGATTCATCCTGGTTTGATTGGAAGGACGAAGAAGCTATGCTATTCCCAAACTGGGAAACTGGAATCACCTGATTTGAAAGTGGGATAACTTCTTCATCCCAACTCCTATGAGGTTTATTCAACTTCCTGGTGATTCTCCACCACTTTATGTATCCAAATCAAGCTTCTCACAAAGAGATTCATCCTGGTTTGATTGGAAGGACGAAGAAGCTGTGCTACTCCCAATTTGGGAAACTAGAATCACCTGATTTGAAAATGGGATAACTTCTGCATTCCAACTCCTATGAGATTTATTCAACTTCCTGGTGATTCTCCACCACTTTATGTATCCAAATCAAGCTTCTCACAAAGAGATTCATCCTGGTTTGATTGGAACAACGAAGAAGCTGTGCTATTCCCAAACTGGGAAACTGGAATCCCCTGATTTGAAAGTGGGATAACTTCTTCATCCCAACTCCTATGAGATTTATTCAACTTCCTGATGATTCTCCACCACTTTATGTATCCAAATCAAGATTCTCACAAAGTGATTCATCCTGGTTTGATTGGAAGGACGAAGAAGCTGTGCTATTCCCAAACTGGGAAACTGAAATCACCTGATTTGAAAGTGGGATAACTTCTTCATCCCAACTCCTATGAGGTTTATTCAACTTCCTGGTGATTCTCCACCACTTTATGTATCCAAATCAAGCTTCTCACAAAGAGATTCATCCTGGTTTGATTGGAAGGACGAAGAAGCTGTGCTATTCCCAAACTGGGAAACTGGAATCACCTGATTTGAAAGTGGGATAACTTCTTCATCCCAACTCCTATGAGATTTATTCAACTTCCTGATAATTCTCCAACACTTTATGTATCCAAATAAAGCTTCTCACAAAGAGATTCAGCCTGGTTTGATTGGAAGGACGAAGAAGCTGTGCTACTCCCAATTTGGGAAACTGGAATCACCTGATTTGAAAGTGGGATAACTTCTTCATCCCAACTCCTATGAGGTTTATTCAACTTCCTGATGATTCTCCACCACTTTATGTATCCAAATCAAGCTTCTCACAAAGTGATTCATCCTGGTTTGATTGGAAGGACGAAGAAGCTGTGCTACTCCCAATTTGGGAAACTAGAATCACCTGATTTGAAAATGGGATAACTTCTGCATTCCAACTCCTATGAGATTTATTCAACTTCCTGGTGATTCTCCACCACTTTATGTATCCAAATCAAGCTTCTCACAAAGAGATTCATCCTGGTTTGATTGGAACAACGAAGAAGCTGTGCTATTCCCAAACTGGGAAACTGGAATCCCCTGATTTGAAAGTGGGATAACTTCTTCATCCCAACTCCTATGAGATTTATTCAACTTCCTGATGATTCTCCACCACTTTATGTATCCAAATCAAGCTTCTCACAAAGAGATTCATCCTGGTTTGATTGGAACAACGAAGAAGCTGTGCTATTCCCAAACTGGGAAACTGGAATCCCCTGATTTGAAAGTGGGATAACTTCTTCATCCCAACTCCTATGAGATTTATTCAACTTCCTGATGATTCTCCACCACTTTATGTATCCAAATCAAGCGTCTCACAAAGTGTTTCATCCTGGTTTGATTGGAAGGACGAAGAAGCTGTGCTATTCCCAAACTGGGAAACTAGAATCACCTGATTTGAAAGTGGGATAACTTCTTCATCCCAACTCCTATGAGATTTATTCAACTTCCTGGTGATTCTCCACCACTTTATGTATCCAAATCAAGCTTCTCACAAAGAGATTCATCCTTGTTTGATTGGAAGGACGAAGAAGCTGTGCTATTCCCAAACTGGGAAACTGGAATCACCTGATTTGAAAGTGGGATAACTTCTTCATCCCAACTCCTATGAGATTTATTCAACTTCCTGATGATTCTCCACCACTTTATGTATCCAAATAAAGCTTCTCACAAAGAGATTCATCCTGGTTTGATTGGAAGGACGAAGAAGCTGTGCTATTCCCAAACTGGGAAACTGGAATCACCTGATTTGAAAGTGGGATAACTTCTTCATCCCAACTCCTATGAGGTTTATTCAACTTCCTGATGATTCTCCACCACTTTATGTATCCAAATCAAGCTTCTCACAAAGAGATTCATCCTGGTTTGATTGGAAGGACGAAGAAGCTGTGCTATTCCCAAACTGGGAAACTGGAATCACCTGATTTGAAAGTGGGATAACTTCTTCATCCCAACTCCTATGAGATTTATTCAACTTCCTGATGATTCTCCACCACTTTATGTATCCAAATAAAGCTTCTCACAAAGAGATTCATCCTGGTTTGATTGGAAGGACGAAGAAGCTGTGCTATTCCCAAACTGGGAAACTGGAATCACCTGATTTGAAAGTGGGATAACTTCTTCATCCCAACTCCTATGAGGTTTATTCAACTTCCTGATGATTCTCCACCACTTTATGTATCCAAATAAAGCTTCTCACAAAGTGATTCATCCTGGTTTGATTGGAAGGACGAAGAAGCTGTGCTATTCCCAAACTGGGAAACTAGAATCACCTGATTTGAAAGTGGGATAACTTCTTCATCCCAACTCCTATGAGATTTATTCAACTTCCTGGTGATTCTCCACCACTTTATGTATCCAAATCAAGCTTCTCACAAAGAGATTCATCCTGGTTTGATTGGAAGGACGAAGAAGCTGTGCTATTCCCAAACTGGGAAACTGGAATCACCTGATTTGAAAGTGGGATAAATTCTTCATCCCAACTCCTATGAGGTTTATTCAACTTCCTGATGATTCTCCACCACTTTATGTATCCAAATCAAGCTTCTCAGAAAGAGATTCATCCTGGTTTGATTGGAACGACGAAGAAGCTGTGCTATTCCCAAACTGGGAAACTGGAATCCCCTGATTTGAAAGTGGGATAACTTCTTCATCCCAACTCCTATGAGATTTATTCAACTTCCTGATGATTCTCCACCACTTTTTGTAACCAAATCAAGCTTCTCACAAAGTGATTCATCCTGGTTTGATTGGAAGGACGAAGAAGCTGTGCTATTCCCAAACTGGGAAACTTGAATCACCTGATTTGAAAGTGGGATAACTTCTTCATCCCAACTCTTATGAGATTTATTCAACTTCCTGATGATTCTCCACCACTTTATGTATCCAAATCAAGCTTCTCACAAAGAGATTCATCCAGGTTTGATTGGAAGGACGAAGAAGCTGTGCTATTCCCAAACTGGGAAACTGGAATCACCTGATTTGAAAGTGGGATAACTTCTTCATCCCAACTCCTATGAGGTTTATTCAACTTCCTGATGATTCTCCACCACTTTATGTATCCAAATAAAGCTTCTCACAAAGTGATTCATCCTGGTTTGATTGGAAGGACGAAGAAGCTGTGCTACTCCCAATTTGGGAAACTAGAATCACCTGATTTGAAAATGGGATAACTTCTGCATCCCAACTCCTATGAGATTTATTCAACTTCCTGGTGATTCTCCACCACTTTATGTATCCAAATCAAGCTTCTCACAAAGAGATTCATCCTGGTTTGATTGGAAGGACGAAGAAGCTGTGCTATTCCCAAACTGGGAAACTGGAATCACCGTATTTGAAAGTGGGATAACTTCTTCATCCCAACTCCTATGAGATTTATTCAACTTCCTGATGATTCTCCACCACTTTATGTATCCAAATAAAGCTTCTCACAAAGAGATTCATCCTGGTTTGATTGGAAGGACGAAGAAGCTGTGCTATTCCCAAACTGGGAAACTAGAATCACCTGATTTGAAAGTGGGATAACTTCTTCATCCCAACTCCTACGAGATTTATTCAACTTCCTGGTGATTCTCCACCACTTTATGTATCCAAATCAAGCTTCTCACAAAGAGATTCATCCTGGTTTGATTGGAAGGACGAAGAAGCTGTGCTATTCCCAAACTGGGAAACTGGAATCACCTGATTTGAAAGTGGGATAACTTCTTCATCCCAACTCCTATGAGATTTATTCAACTTCCTGATGATTCTCCACCACTTTATGTATCCAAATAATGCTTCTCACAAAGAGATTCATCCTGGTTTGATTGGAAGGACGAAGAAGCTGTGCTATTCCCAAACTGGGAAACTGGAATCACCTGATTTGAAAGTGGGATAACTTCTTCATCCCAACTCCTATGAGGTTTATTCAACTTCCTGATGATTCTCCACCACTTTATGTATCCAAATAAAGCTTCTCACAAAGTGATTCATCCTGGTTTGATTGGAAGGACGAAGAAGCTGTGCTATTCCCAAACTGGGAAACTAGAATCACCTGATTTGAAAGTGGGATAACTTCTTCATCCCAACTCCTATGAGATTTATTCAACTTCCTGGTGATTCTCCACCACTTTATGTATCCAAATCAAGCTTCTCACAAAGAGATTCATCCTGGTTTGATTGGAAGGACGAAGAAGCTGTGCTATTCCCAAACTGGGAAACTGGAATCACCTGATTTGAAAGTGGGATAATTCTTCATCCCAACTCCTATGAGGTTTATTCAACTTCCTGATGATTCTCCACCACTTTATGTATCCAAATCAAGCTTCTCAGAAAGAGATTCATCCTGGTTTGATTGGAACGACGAAGAAGCTGTGCTATTCCCAAACTGGGAAACTGGAATCCCCTGATTTGAAAGTGGGATAACTTCTTCATCCCAACTCCTATGAGATTTATTCAACTTCCTGATGATTCTCCACCACTTTTTGTAACCAAATCAAGCTTCTCACAAAGTGATTCATCCTGGTTTGATTGGAAGGACGAAGAAGCTGTGCTATTCCCAAACTGGGAAACTTGAATCACCTGATTTGAAAGTGGGATAACTTCTTCATCCCAACTCTTATGAGATTTATTCAACTTCCTGATGATTCTGCACCACTTTATGTATCCAAATCAAGCTTCTCACAAAGAGATTCATCCTGGTTTGATTGGAAGGACGAAGAAGCTGTGCTATTCCCAAACTGGGAAACTGGAATCACCTGATTTGAAAGTGGGATAACTTCTTCATCCCAACTCCTATGAGGTTTATTCAACTTCCTGATGATTCTCCACCACTTTATTGTTGACATGAAGCAATAAGAGTTGAGTATATTGAGAGAAGGCAGTAAGGAGCAAGAGGATCATCAGTGTGATCCGATTAAGCAAAGAATCTCCTTACCTTGCAATGCAAGACTGTCCGTACAATCTACCCTACCTTGGTGTGCAAGATATGCAAAGGGAACTGATGAAATGAAGAGAGATGGCAAGAAGAATATCTTTGGTCGCCAATGGGAAGTGGAGAGACATTGGGAAGCAATGTCACGGGTCTGGTTAAGGATTCAAAGTCCCTTCCATCCGTTAGGACCTGTCATTATCAGGCTGAGCAATCTGTGCATACCAGTCCAAGAGTAGATTAGTTTATTAGTTCTATGGGATTCTTTGTTTAATATTTTCCCTAGATGCAATAGCTTCTTTGTCTCTCTTTATATACTCATGTATCATGTACCAAATGAAGTAAGGAAATATACTTCCTCATTATTCTCTCTCACATTTTCGAAATCACCTCTCTCTCTCCTTTATCTCTCTCTCTCTCTCGGATCCTTAGTAAACCCTAGTTCTCTCTTCTCTTTGTTCTTGATAAATCACACAAGCTACTCTTATTATTCATACAATTTATCATGGTATCAGAGCAACAAAGCTCTTGAACCCTTTATCTACTTCCGCAAAACAAATCTCTGTTTCTTTTCTCGTTGTTCTTCACCAAGATCCTACCTTTGAATCCTCAAGATGGAGAACAGCAACAACAACAACAACAACCGCATTAGCATACCTGTGACTCTGAAGGGGATTAACTACCTCTTATGGGCCAGGATGGTGAAGATTGCCCTTGGAGGAAAGGGTTTGTGGAGTCATGTCTCAACAGAAGCGGCTCCAAAGCAAACCACCCAAGGAGAAGATGGACAGGAGATGGTGGTAGCTGATGAAGACAAGTGGGCACAGGAAGATCTCATGGTTCTCACAGTGCTCCTCAGCTCTCTTGAACCCGCCATCATGGAGTCTTACTCTTACTGTGAGACTACCAAACAGCTGTGGGATACACTTTACAAAGTGTATGGAAACGTCTCCAACCTCACAAGAGTCTTTGAAGTGAAGAGAGCCATCAATGCACTCAACCAAGGGGATGTGGAGTTTCAACCACACTTTGGCAAGTTCAGGTCTCTTTGGGCAGAGATGGAGCTGCTAAGACCACACACCACTGACCATGCCACTCTCCTAACCAGGCGTGAAGAGGACAGAGTGTTTGGACTGCTGCTCACTCTTAACCCATCTTATGGGAGCTTGATCAAGCACATCCTAAGAGCTGACAAACTACCTGACCTGGATGAAGTGTGTGCTCAAATCCAGAAGGAAGAAGGCTCAGTGGGCTTGTTTGGTGGAAAGGGAGACTTAAGCATGGCGCATCAAGCAGAACAAGCAGTGGCAAACAAGGCAGCTTACAAACAAGATGAGAGGAAAGGCCTGACCTGTGACCACTGCAAGAAGAAGGGTCACTTGAAGGACAAATGCTGGATACTCCATCCCCACCTTAAGCCCAACAAGTTCAGGGAGACTCGCTCTCAATACCAAGATGCAAGGGCCAACTTCTCAGCTGATGGTGCTGAGCCAACAACTCCAATCACCATGGGTATAAGCAACCTAGGTGTGGGAAGTGCCACTGCCTCCACATCAGGCTATGCCACGCCAAGAGCCAACCTGGATGAGACCATCAAGAAGTCTGACTTAACAGCTCTCATCAAGGCTCTAAAGGAATCTGGTATATCTAAAACCCTTGGTGTCTCTCTTAATGCTTCACATACTGCTGATGGACCTATGAAAGATTTTAAATCGGCTAAGCCCTTAGTTATAGACTCTGGTGCTTCTCATCACATGATAAGTGATTTAGAACTGATTAAAAACATAGAACCAGCCTTAGGAAATGTGATGATAGCAAATGGAGATAAAATCCCAATAAAAGGTGTAGGTAATCTTAGACTGTTTGATAAAGAAACTAAGGCTTTCTATATGCCCACCTTTGCTTCAAACCTATTGTCTGTTAAGAAAGTAACTAATGATCTCAATTGTCAAGTTACATTCACGCCTAACAGTGTGTACTTTCAGGATATTGATTCTAGTAAGTTGCTTGGCAAAGGTGTTACCAAGGGAGACTTGTACTTGCTTGAGGACACAAGACCTGCAACTGATTTATTTCCTGCCTTTCATTCTGTTTCTGAATTCCCTAAAGATGTAATATGGCATGCTAGACTAGGACATCCTCATTCTCATGCCTTGAACATCCTGTTGCCTAGCATTTCTTTTAAAAGTGATTGTGAGGCTTGTATCTTAGGAAAACATTGTAGAACTGTGTTTCCTAAATCAAAAACTCAATATGATAATTGCTTTGATCTCATCCATTCTGACGTATGGACTGCCCCATGTGCATCTAGAGAGCACCATAAATATTTTGTGACATTCATTGATGAAAAATCTAAATACACATGGATCACTTTGTTGCAATCTAAGGATAGAGTGCTAGAAGTTTTTAAAAACTTTCAAAGCTATATTACTAACCATTTCAATGTTAAGATCAAAATTCTTAGATCAGATAATGGTGGTGAGTATACTAGCACAGCCTTCAAACAACACCTAGCCTCACATGGAATCATTCAACAAACTAGCTGTCCTTATACACCTCAACAAAATGGAGTGGCTGAGAGAAAGAATAGACACTTGATGGAAGTGGCGAGGAGTATGATGTTCCATGCCAATGTACCTAAGCGTTTTTGGGGAGATGCCGTGGTCACGGCCACCTATCTAATCAACCGCACACCTACAAGAGTCCTCCTTGATGCCACTCCCTATGAGGTACTAAACAAATCTAGATCATCCATTGACCATTTGCGTGTGTTTGGGTGTGTGTGTTTTGTTTTGATTCCAGGAGAACTAAGGAACAAGCTAGAAGCAAAGAGCACAAAGGCCATGTTCATTGATGTTAGGAGTTTTCAAGGCTCCTAAGACAAATGTTGTAGTATAAAAGATTGTCGAACCAGTTCTGAGGGATATCAAAGCACCGAGAATGCAAGTACTCACTTAATCTAAGTGCAACCAATGATTTAGATGGGTTTTAAGCTATGACTAAAACTAAAAAGCAATAACAGAATGATACTTTCTTAACTAAGAGAAAAGAGAACTCATGGGCATAGGGATTAGACCTTGGGTGATCAAGTATCGAACTAAGGATGGCAAATGATCAATCAAACTATCAACCTTAAGCCTAGACACAATTCTAAGCAAGCTCTATGTCTAGATGAATGCTCATTTGCTAACATATCTCAAACATCAAATGTCTTTGGTTGAATAATATGAAAGCAATCATTAATAACAAGTCTATTAGCTATCTTAGCATCTTTAACAACAAATGTCTTTGGCAAAGTATACTAAAAGCCTAGGAGAGTTGTCTCGGGCATTTCATCGAACACCTTTCGGGTGAGAAATGCCTAAGGATCAACAACTGAGTGGCCAACTCAGAAGATGCATTATGATTACTCTACTAGCAAGGAAATATGAATGATCTACACTAAAACATCCTAGCTCTAACCTAATCACCCTTAATCTCCCTAACCCATGAATTCAAAAGGTGATTACTCACTAATCTCCATGATTCCTTTTAAACCCATATTGGATTTCAGATTAATCATGTAGAGAAACACAGGAAATAGATAAGAACACAGAATTTCAATAATAAAACTGATCAATTGATTCAAAGAGATCACTTTCCAAAGGTTTTTGGTGGTTTTTTCTAAGAACAAAAGATGATCCTCCCCCTGGTGGCTTACAGAGTAATAAAACATAGGTTTAGAAAATAAAAACGTGCATAATGAAATGACCAAAATGCCCTTGAGAAAACACAAGTTCGAGCAGAAACAAAACACGGAGCGACCTCAGACTGTCGCTCCGACAAGTCGCTCCAAGCTTCGGGAGCGACCTCGCTGTGTCGCTGCGAGAGGTCGCTCCGGGCTTGTTCTCGCGTCTCCGGGTGGTGAATTCGCGAGCGACTTCTTCCTGTCGCTCTGGGACGTCGCTCCAAGCTTCGGGAGCGACTTCAGCACGTCGCTCTGGAAGGTCGCTCCGAGCTTGTTCTCGCGTCTCCCAGTGATGAAAACGCGAGCGACCTTGCTGTGTCGCTCTGGATGAGTCGCTCCGGGATGTGGTGCACAGCGACCTCATGCCGTCGCTCCGAGAGGTCGCTCCAGCAGTGCTCGTCCAAAGCTCACTCTAATCACCTCCTTTTGAGCTCCAAATGCACTCAAATGTCTCCAGAAACTCCATGTGGTGCTCAACTACCTGATAGAGACATATGTATGCAAAATGCAACCTAGACATGGCTAAATCCTAAACTATATGATGAAAATGCACATGAATAAATGGATAAAACAATGTAAATATGCAAGATATCAACTCCCCCAAACTTGTTCTTTTACTTGTCCTCAAGTGAACTTTCTAGAACTTGCAAGGAGAGAGGTTTGAAGGTGGGAGCTCATAGCCAAAAGAAACACAACTAGCAAATATAATTAGCACACTCTCTTATTACACTCTAGCTTCTCTAGGCCTATTCAAATCCTTTTGTCTCTACACTCATCATCAAGCATCCACACATTCAAATCAACCAACTATCACATTCATTAAGCACAAAACATCAGGTGAATTCTTGCAAATGGTCGATTGGTCCAAGTCATTTGGTTGGGTAAGGGAAGGCTTTTATTCAAGTGATTCAAGAGGTTCAAAACATATGATCTTTAAGGTGGTTTACTCTCAAAACAAGTAGCCTTGACATTGCACATAATATATCTAAGAAAGGGACCAACTCATGCATACAATGCTCAATCTCCATTGTTCTACCCTTTTCCCAAACATACAATTACACAATCATTCCCAAATGTCAAACCCAACTCACATCTCTCACCAAAGGATCTTAAGAACTTTAACTCTTCCTTTTTGAAATCTACAAGGGATTTTTCTACAACCTCAAAACATTTCTTAGCTCTTAACAACTTTGCTAGCCCCCTTTTCTTTCTTTTCTCTTTTTTTTTTTTTCGATTTCTTTTCTTTCTTTTTTTTTTTTTTTTTTTTTTAGGTTGGGGGCCAAGACTTTTCAAAACTAGAGCTAGAGGTTCTCTACTTATCCCAGAAAATCAATTCACTTAAGCACAAAGAGTCTATCCATTTTTACTTTTCATTTCTCCCAAATCATGATCACAACACTCGCCCTCCCACCTATAGCTAGACAATAGAGTGTCCAATCTAGCAAAAATGAAGATCAAGCATTGTCGTTCCCGATACTCTCAACATTATGCGCATGTAAGACTTTCCGAAGAAGGCCTCACTCATCAAACAATGAAAGCTTAAAAGGAAGGAAAGGTTTTGGGAGTGGTCTACCACTAGAGTTTGTCAAAAAGATTGGCATAAAAGATGTGACAACTCAAGTGTGTATAGCCATGACTCAGTACACAAAGGACCCTAAGCAAGAAGTATTAAGTTCATTCAGTTCAAATAAGGTTGTAGTTGGCTTCAAAGACTGAGTTTCAGCAATCAACAAGTTTCAAGAAGAGTTTTCAAGGCTCGAAACATACAAGTCTTTTCGAGAGGTGCATGGCTACTCAATGGTGCAACGTAGTGTTCTTTACAAGGCATTTAAAATCATTGCTCCCTATGCAAGTGAATGCAACCTATATGCTCTAGACTCTCCTAATGGTGCAAATGATGCAAACTAAATGAAAAATCCTTTTTTTTTTTTATGCAAATAGGCGTGCAATGCATGACTCAAATGAAACACAATCAAAGCAAACATGATCAAATGCTTGGTACCTCCCCCAAACTTGAGTTACACAGTCTCTGTGTTGTCAAAGAAAGAAGGAGATACCGAGAAGAAAACTAATATGCAGGAATGAAATGATATATACAAGGGAGTGAGAGAAGTACCTCCTATGGATAGTAGGTAGGGGCAGATGCCCCAGCATCGTCGTCGTCAGGAGGGAAGGTGGTGTAGTACCCACCGGATGCTGTACCGGAGCCTCCATACCATGGCTGGCTCTCAACCTCGTCAATCTCGTCCTCACTATCTGAAGAAGCAAGGGATGGGGATTTGTTGCCGGAAGTGGAAGGTTGAGTGGGTGGGTTTCTCCACTTACGCTGAAGCTGCGCAGCAGTGAGGGGAAACCAAGAGCATCAGGCGGGGGTGGAGGTTGGGGGTTTGAGGTGTTCGCGAAAGCGAAATCAGCTGAGCTACATCCAGCTATTCCTCCCCTAGTTAAAACATCAGCTACTTTCTTCATGAACTTTGCTGAAGTCTTTGCCTGCTTCTTCACGGTCTTGCTGAGTGCCTTGCACTTATCCTTGAGCTTTTCTATCGTTCTGTCCTGAGCTTTGTTCCATCGCTGGAGGCGACCAATGTGGTCATGAGCATCACGGAGAGCTCCAGGAGGAAGGACTCCGTCATGGGGCTTGAAGTAGTAGCGCGGAGGTCCATAAATATGCTCAGGGGTGTCTGCTACAGGTGGTTCAGGTTGCACGGGGACACTCCTTCTCCTTGATGGAGCTGCTTGAATTGGATCGAGAGGCCCGTGTTCTCCAAGAAAGTATTCCTGGGGAATGTTGAAGCTGATAGCTCCAGGTATCTCTAAACTCGTCAGGTTCCGGTTTGGAAGAACCACCTCGACTGGCTTGCCGTACAAGTAGTAGTGGTAGACGTAGTCTTTCCCGTACATCCCACTGAAATAGGTGGCAATCCTCAAGTAGGTGCCATCAATGAACCTAGGCCCCGATGCGTCCTTTCCCAAGGGAACATTCAGAAATTGGAGCAGTGGTGTGATCATTCCGCCTATCCCTATCTTTGGGCGCGAATCAGTGGTGTACCACGCCCAGTCTCTGTAGTGTTCGAGACGGCCCACGAAGAAACTGACCACCCCAAATGTAGCATAGATATCAGTGCTGGGAAGGGGTAACACTCCGGGTTGAGTGTAGGGACGGATAGCAGGGCAGAGCAGTCGCATGTCTTCCTCAGTAACATTACCAGCTTGCTTCCGTGGGTAGAAAGCATGGACTAGCAATGTGTGGAGGTAGCGTACAGACGGGTGTCGGATGTGTGAGTTCTTGTCAGCCCCGGTGGAGTGTCTGTTTCCAGTGATCAACTTCCAAAGCTCTGTGGGAAGGTTTTCACATTTGGGAAGGGAGTGGTCTTCTAGGTCTTGGAACCCCATCACTCTCCCAATGTCTTTGAAGTTCATGTTGTACTCTCTTCCATTGACCTTGAAGCTGATTTTTCCCCATCCTTGCCTCACATGCGCCGTGTCGTGGTAAGTGACCACAAGAGAGGAGAGGAACTGACAAGTGACATCCTTGTAGAAAGGATAAGCCATGGTGAGGAGTTTCGGCATCTTCAAATGCCCCAGCATTGCCTCAATATCAGAGTCTAGACCCAACTCCTTCAGTAGGTTGAGGTCGGCGAACCTTGTTGGAACCCAGGTGACTCCATCCTTCAAATGATCGTACAGCTCCTCTACAGATGGAGTTTTCGCCCTATCTCGATCAACAGCAACCCCTTTGCCCTTTGACATCTTGGCTTTCTTCGTAGGTGCTGGCTCATCATCACTCTCAGTTTCACCTTCCTCATGGGTGGGAACCGCTACACTTTTCCCTGCCCTCTTCTCGTGTTCTTTCGATTTCCTTGCAGCCAACGTCTGTTGTCGCACAGTCCGCTGCGTTCCTGAGCCAGTTGGCTCGCTGGTTAAAGCTTTTCCTCTTTGTGCAAACTCTTGACTTTCGGCTTCTTGCCTCTCAGCTTCCAACCTGCCCTTTGTCTTCTTAACCATTTTCACCTGAAAAGTTACAAACTTGGAAAGGGATAAGTAGATGGAAGTGAAGAAAAAGAAGACTTTGCAAGCGAACATTTTGCAAGAATGAACTTAACAAATGAATTTCTCAGTTTAAACTCAAGTTCAGCACAATGCAACAATGTGACATCTTAACGCATCTAAAACACCCGCAAACACACCCAATTAAGGTCAAATTCAAAATTCCCCCAAATCCATGAACCCTAATTTGGCCAAAGTGCAAATTAAACTCAATTTCACCCTTAATTCAACAACCCAACTTGATAGATAAGCTTTCCCTAGTCTATTTCACCACAATCTAGCAAGAAAATGACCAAATTTCGACTTTCAAATTCTAGGGTTCATGGACCTACGAATTTGAATTTAAAAACTCAATACCTTGCTTTGGATGAAAGGAAATGGTGAAAGGGTGGTGAGGAATAGACTACAGGGGCGAAAGCTTGGATTTAGAAACAAGAACTAGTTGATTTGGGTGAGAATTTAGGAAGTTTTGGGAATTTTGGTGGGGGTGAGTTTGGAGAGAGTTTGTGAGTTTGTGAGAGGAGGGGAGAGTGAGAGAGATGAAATCGCTGGGGTTGGGGTAGGTTTAGGGTCGTCTGGTTCGGTTTAGGGTGGTTAGGATCGGTTTACTTGAATTAAACCGGGGTTTAGAGTTAGCAAACTTACCTGAACCGGTGCGGGAGCGACGTGAGGGTCTCGCTGGGAGAGGTCGCTCTCGAGGCGTTTCCTCGCGTCGCGAGTTGATGAAAACGCGAGCGACCTCGGAGTGTCGCTCCAGAAAGCTCGCTCTGAGCTGGAGCGACCTCGAGGTGTCGCTGTGAAATCTCGCTCCGCGTCAGTTCTTGAGTGCCCGTTCCGTCGAAAACGCGAGCGACGTGAGGGTGTCGCTCCCATAATGTCGCTCCCAGCTGGAGCGACCCTTCGACCTCGCTCCGAGACCTCGCTCTGAGGTGATTGTTTTCTCGAGACAACGACGAAACCGCGAGCGACTTCTAGGTGTCGCTCCCATAACCTCGCTCCCAGCTGGAGCGACCTCGAGGTGTCGCTGTGAGACCTCGCTCCCACGCACGACTCCTTCTCAAAACTGAACCGATCAAGTACCTGCATACAACTTCTCTCTCTCCTTTTTTTTTTTTTTATGCAATAAGATGAGAAATGAAAAACACCAATGCAATATATACAAGGATACGCATGGGACTTCCTCCCAAGTGAGCTTGTTTAAAGTCCCGAGCTTGACTTTGCCTTCCTTTTAGATTAGGCCGGGGTAGGATCAGACAGTGGAGTGGAAACTCCATCTTCCTCTGGTGCATTGGCCATGTAGAGCTTAACCCTTTGTCCATTCACTGTGAAGTCTCTTCCATCAGTGCTCCACAAGACTATTGCTCCATATGGCCTAACCTCCTTGATCTTGAAAGGACCGGACCACCTTGACTTAAGCTTTCCTGGAAACAACTTCAGTCTAGAGTTGTAGAGAAGAACTTGGTCTCCTTCTTTAAACTCTCTCTTCAGGATATTCTTGTCATGGAAAGCTTTAGTCTTTTCCTTGTAGATTCTTGAGTTCTCAAAAGCATCCATTCTTATCTCATCAAGCTCGTGTAGCTGGAAGAGCCTTTTCTCCTTAGCACTCTTGATGTCAAAGTTCAGCAACTTTATTGCCCATAGTGCCTTGTACTCAAGTTCCACTGGCAGATGGCAAGCCTTCCCATACACTAGGTTGAAAGGTGTAGTGCCCAGTGGTGTCTTGTATGCTGTCCTATAAGCCCAAAGTGCATCGTCAAGCTTATTGGACCAATCCTTCCTTGTAATCCCCACAATCTTCTCCAGAATAGATTTGATCTCCCTGTTAGAAATCTCAACTTGTCCACTTGTTTGGGGATGATAAGGAGTTGCCACCTTGTGCTTCACACCGTTCTTTTTGAGAAGTCCCTCAAGCAGTTTGTTAATGAAGTGGGAACCTCCATCACTGATTACAACTCTTGGAACTCCAAACCTTGGGAAGATGATGCTCTTGAACATCTTGATTACAACTCTAGCATCATTGGTGGGGCTTGCTATGGCTTCCACCCATTTGGAGACATAATCAACAGCCACAAGGATATATTTGTTGCCAAAGGATGATGGAAAGGGGCCCATGAAGTCAATACCCCAGACATCAAACACTTCAACTTCAAGGATTGGATTTTGAGGCATCTCATTCCTCTTGGTGATGTTCCCTCTTCTTTGGCAAGAATCACACTTCGAAACAAAGGCTTGTGTATCCTTGAACATGTGTGGCCACCAGAATCCAGCTTGTAATACTTTTGCAACTGTCTTGAAGGTGGCAAAGTGTCCTCCATAGGATGATCCATGACACTGTGCAAGGATCCCATCAATCTCCTCATTTGCAACCACTCTCCTATAAAGCTGATCTTTGCAGAGAATGTAGAGGTAGGGCTCGTCCCAGTAATATCTTTTCACATCCTTGTAGAACTTCTTCTTGGCATAGCCTACAAGATTCAAAGGCTCTCTTCCTGTGGCTAGGTAGTTAACCAAATCAGCATACCAAGGTTCTTTCTCCTCTGTTGCTTTGACCTCTTCCAGCTTCCTACCAGTCTCACAAACTGCTATCACTGCTTCGATAGCCATGATCTGCTCTTCAGGAAGTCCTTCGTCAATTGGGACACCAGACTCTATCCTCAACCTGGATAAATGATCAGCTACTCCATTCTCAACTCCAGGTTTGTCCTTGATCTCCATATCAAACTCTTGGAGCAAAAGGATCCACCTCAAAAGCCTGGGTTTTGCATCTTTCTTGGCTAGAAGGTGTCTCAAGGCAGCATGATCTGTGTAGACAATGACTTTAGACCCAACCAAGTAACTCTGAACTTCTCGAAGGCAAAAACAATTGCCAGCATCTCCTTCTCTGTTGTGGCATACCTCATTTGAGCATCATTGAGGGTTTGGCTGGCGTAGTAGATCACATGAGTTTTGCCATTTTTCTTCTGCCCCAGAACAGCTCCCACAGCATAGTCACTGGCGTCACACATGATCTCAAAAGGGAGATCCCAATCAGGTGGCTGGACAATTGGGGCACTAACGAGTTCACCTTTCAGCTTCTTGAAAGCTTGTAGACATTCCACATCAAAACTGAAAGTAGCTTCCTTGCACAGCAGCCTGGTCAAAGGTCTAGTGATCATGGAGAAGTCCTTGATGAACCTCCTGTAGAATCCAGCATGACCAAGAAAACTCCGGATGTCTTTCACTGTCTTTGGTTGAGGCAGACCAACCATAACATCGATCTTGGCTTTATCCACCTCAATCCCCTTCTCTGAAATCTTGTGTCCTAGCACAATCCCTTCTTTGACCATGAAGTGACACTTCTCCCAATTCAGCACAAGGTTGGTGTCCTCACATCTCTGTAGGACCCTGCACAAATTTGACAAACAAGCAGAGAACGAAGATCCGTAGACAGAGAAATCATCCATGAATACCTCCACAACATCCTCAATCAGATCAGAGAAAATTGACATCATGCACCTTTGAAAGGTAGCTGGAGCATTACATAGACCAAATGGCATCCTTCGATATGCAAAGGTGCCATAGGGACATGTGAATGTCGTTTTCTCTTGATCATTGGGATGTATGGGGATTTGGAAAAATCCTGAGTACCCATCAAGGAAACAGTAGAATGGGTGATTTGCAAGTCTCTCAAGCATCTGATCAATAAATGGTAGTGGAAAATGATCCTTTCTAGATGCAGAGTTTAGTTTTCGGTAATCAATGCACATTCTATGACCTGTGATGGTTCTTGTTGGTATCAGTTCATCGTTGTCATTCTTGATCACAGTGATACCACCTTTCTTTGGTACAACATGCACAGGTGATACCCATTTAGAATCTGAGATAGGGTAAATAACACCAGCATCTAGGAGTTTAAGAATCTCTTTCTTTACAACATCCTTCAGGTTAGGATTTAACCTTCTTTGATGCTCGATAGAAGTCATTGATTCATCCTCAAGATGTATCCTATGCATGCACAAAGAGGGTGATATCCCCTTGATGTCATCTAGTGAGTAACCTATTGCCTTTCTAAATCTTTTAAGTGTTTTCAAAAGTTCAGATAGCTCATTCTCAGTAAGTTCACTACTCACAATGACAGGGTAAGTTTCATTAGGACCAAGGAATGCATACCTTACACCATGGGGAAGAGGTTTAAGCTCCACTTTAGGTGCCTTTAGTTCACTCCAGTCATCCTGCTGGTTGTCCTCTCGTTGAGTGACTGAGACTTGTTGGTGAACCATCTGTGGAAGCTCCTCATACTGGTCCTTACTGACAAACGCCTGGTGTGAATCCAGCATCATCCCATAGGCAGTACTCTCCAGGTTCTCGATCACCTCAGCCTCCTTCTCTACAGTTAAAGCATGCTGTAGAGGGTCCTCTAGTGACAACTCTTCTAGGAGTTCATCAGCAAGGGCATCCATCTCTTCGATGTAGAACACTTGGCCCTGAACTGTTGGCCTCCTCATTACTTCCTTGATGTCGAAATGCAGAACGTGCCCTTTACCCAGATGGAGATCAATCTTGCCTTCTTTCACATTAACTATAGCTCCTGCTGTGGCTAAGAAAGGTCTTCCAAGGATTAAAGGGTCTTGAGCTTCTTCACCCATTTCAAGCACCACAAAGTCTGTAGGGATCTCATAATTTCCAACCATCACTGGGAGGTCCTCTAAGATACCCACAGGGTACTTCACTGAACGATCAGCCAATACCAGAGAAAGTCTACACTTCTTGTACTGAGTGAAACCCAGCTTCTTAGCAACAGATAGGGGCATCAAGCTGACACTAGCTCCCAAATCGCAGAGACATCTATCAAATACCATAGGCCCAGAGCGCAAGGTAATGTGAAGCATCCAGGATCTTCTAGCTTCTTTGGAATGACCAGCCTCTGAATGATAGCACTGCACTCATGAGTGAGAATCACCATGCCCTCCATCTCTTTCTTCTTTGCAGCTACAGCATCTTTGAGGAACTTGCTGTATTGAGGGATCAGCATGAAAGCATCTATAATGGGCATTGTGACTTGGACTTCACTCATTTGCTTGTCAAACAAAGCTTTGTACTTCTCTAGTAGCTGCCTCTTAAATCGACCTGGGAATGGGAGCTTGGGTTCATAGGCAGGAGGAACAAAAGAGTTCTCACTTGCAGGAGAGACGACTTCACCATCTTTAACTGTTTTCTTCTCTTCTCCAACCTTTCCCTTTCCTTTTGCTTCCACTATCTTTTCCAAGATCTCGTCATTGATCTTCTCATCAACAATCACCACTTCATCATCTATGGTGATGGCAACCCCCTCACTTTGTTTCTCAGCATCCTTGGTGAGAGTTCTCTGAGGTAACTCCTTACCACTTCTAGAGTGATAGCTTTCATGGTTTCCTTTGGGTTTTGCTCAGATTTACCAGGTAGAGAACCTTGTTGGCGATTTTGTTGAGTGTTCATGGCAGCAAACTGGTTCTCCAAAGCTCTGAACTTGTTGTTGAGCTCATTGTAGCTCCCATCAATCTTTGAGTGAAGATTCTTCAACTCATAGCCAACATGCTTCTCACTTCTTGTTTGAGACTCCAGGATTTGTTTCAGTAGAGCATCAGTGCTGCTGACCTGAGGAGTGGAGGTAGAGGGATTAGATTGTTGTTGGGAAGAATGGTTGCCCTTGTTGTTGAAACCAGGAGGAGGGTTCTGCTGAGGTTGATAACTGCCTTGCTGATTGTTCCGAGGCTGATAACCACTCTGCTGGTTGTTGGAATAGGACTTCTGTTGGTAGTTGTTGTACTGAAAGTTGGGTTCTTTCTTGTACCAGCTACCATTGTTGTTGATGAAACACAGCTCTTCCTGACCTTCCAAACCCTCAACTTCATGGACAACAGCTGGTGTTTCTTGGCTTGGGTTGCCGACAAAGTGCAGCTGCTCTTGGGTAGCTTTATCAGCAAGGAGGATGTCTATCTTATCCTGTAGAGCCTTCAACTCCTTCCTCGTTTGCTTATCCTCAGTTCTACTGCTTCTGTCGTGGTCTCCACTGTAGACTGCATCACTCTTAACCATGTTGTCAACCAGCTCCTCTGCATCCTCCTCAGTTCGCCCCAAGAAGAACCCATTACTAGCTGTATCCAGTCTGGCTCTGTACTTAGGTAGAGCACCACGGTAGAATGTGCTCAGCAAACTCTCCTTAGAGAAACCATGGTGTGGGCATTGAGCTTGATAGCCCTTGAATCTCTCCCAGGCTTCACTGAAACCTTCCAAGCCCTTCTGTTGAAAGCTGGAGATCTCGTTTCTCAGCTTAGCAGTTCTTGAAGTAGAGAAGAACTTCTCCAAGAATGCTTTCTTGCAGTCATCCCAAGTGGTAATGGAGTCGCTGGGTAGAGACTTCTCCCACTGACGTGCCTTATCCCCCAAAGAGAAAGGGAATAGCTTGAGCTTTAAAGCATCTTCGGACACACCATTGGTTTTTGACAACCCACAGTAGCTGTCGAACCTGTCCAAGTGATCAAATGGATCCTCGAGAGCCAAGCCATGATACTTGTTGTTCTCGATCACGTTGAGGAGTCCTGACTTGATCTCAAAGTTGTTGGCTGCCACGGCGGGTGCTCGGATTCCCAATCTATGACCATGAATGTTGGGACGGTCGTAAGTGCCAATGGGGCGAGCTGCTCGCTGTTGGTTAGGTGGACCATTGTTGTTAGCGCCATTGACGCCTGCATCTTCTTGATGAACGTCTCCCATGTCAGTGTTCAGTCTCTGCAATTGAGCCTGATGGTCTTCTTCTCTTCTCTTTCTAGCACACTCTCTCTCTAAAGCTCTGATGTCTGCTGCTCTTGGAACTAGGTTTGATGGACCCTTGCTCCTCAAGTTCATACACCTGTAGATTAAAGGGAGGTGAAGAAGAGTTAGTAACAAAAGAAAATAAAAATGACTTAGTCTCAAGCAATTGACTAAATCTCAATGTTCAAATCGACTCAGAATTTGGCAACGGCGCCAATTTGATGTTAGGAGTTTTCAAGGCTCCTAAGACAAATGTTGTAGTATAAAAGATTGTCGAACCAGTTCTGAGGATATCAAAGCACCGAGAATGCAAGTACTCACTTAATCTAAGTGCAACCAATGATTTAGATGGGTTTTAAACTATGACTAAAACTAAAAGCAATAACAGAATGATACTTTCTTAACTAAGGAAAAGAGAACTCATGGATAGGGATTAGACCTTGGGTGATCAAGTATCGAACTAAGGATGGCAAATGATCAATCAAACTATCAACCTTAAGCCTAGACACAATTCTAAGCAAGCTCTATGTCTAGATGAATGCTCATTTGCTAACATATCTCAAACATCAAATGTCTTTGGTTGAATAATATGAAAGCAATCATTACTAACAAGTCTATTAGCTATCTTAGCATCTTTAACAACAAATGTCTTTGGCAAAGTATACTAAAAGCCTAGGAGAGTTGTCTCGGGCATTTCATCGAACACCTTTCGGGTGAGAAATGCCTAAGGATCAACAACTGAGTGGCCAACTCAGAAGATGCATTATGATTACTCTACTAGCAAGGAAATATGAATGATCTACACTAAAACATCCTAGCTCTAACCTAATCACCCTTAATCTCCCTAACCCATGAATTCAAAAGGTGATTACTCACTAATCTCCATGATTCCTCTTAAACCCATATTGGATTTCAGATTAATCATGTAGAGAAACACAGGAAATAGATAAGAACACAGAATTTCAATAATAAAACTGATCAATTGATTCAAAGAGATCACTTTCCAAAGGTTTTTGGTGGTTTTTTCTAAGAACAAAAGATGATCCTCCCCCTGGTGGCTTACAGAGTAATAAAACATAGGTTTAGAAAATAAAAACGTGCATAATGAAATGACCAAAATGCCCTTGAGAAAACACAAGTTCGAGCAGAAACAAAACACGGAGCGACCTCAGACTGTCGCTCCGACAAGTCGCTCCAAGCTTCGGGAGCGACCTCGCTGTGTCGCTGCGAGAGGTCGCTCCGGGCTTGTTCTCGCGTCTCCGGGTGGTGAATTCGCGAGCGACTTCTTCCTGTCGCTCTGGGACGTCGCTCCAAGCTTCGGGAGCGACTTCAGCACGTCGCTCTGGAAGGTCGCTCCGAGCTTGTTCTCGCGTCTCCCAGTGATGAAAACGCGAGCGACCTTGCTGTGTCGCTCTGGATGAGTCGCTCCGGGATGTGGTGCACAGCGACCTCATGCCGTCGCTCCGAGAGGTCGCTCCAGCAGTGCTCGTCCAAAGCTCACTCTAATCACCTCCTTTTGAGCTCCAAATGCACTCAAATGTCTCCAGAAACTCCATGTGGTGCTCAACTACCTGATAGAGACATATGTATGCAAAATGCAACCTAGACATGGCTAAATCCTAAACTATATGATGAAAATGCACATGAATAAATGGATAAAACAATGTAAATATGCAAGATATCATTCATTGGGTACTCTACACATCAGAAAGGGTACAAATGCTATGTACCAGAGACAAGGAGAGTCCTAGTATCCAGAGATGTTAAGTTTATGGAATCCAAGGCCTACTATGATGAGAAGAGTTGGGGAGAACTCAAAGATCTATCTCATTCTGCCTCGGACAGAGCTAACAATCTGAAAGTTCTTATGGAAAGACTTGGCATCAACTTACCAAGGGAACCAGAGAAGGGCCGGGACACCACTCCTCAGCCTGATGGAGCTGAGGTACGCGACAATGAAGTCTCTCATCATGATCATGAGGGGGGCAATGGAGAACAACCTGCACAAGCTCAACATGAAGAAAACTCAGTATTGTCTCATGATCAAGATGAGATGGAGCAACCAGAAACTGAAGCTCAAGATAGTGAACTTGAGCAGACACCAGCTCTAAGAAGAAGTACAAGGATCAGGAGACCGGCTTCAGATTGGGTTAAGACAAGGATCTACTACAATGCTCAAGCCGTGGCACATCCAGTGAGTGGAGTATGCACCCTTGCTCAGTATCCAGAAGAACATCAAGCCTTTGTGAGCTCATTGGACCAGGAATGGATACCAAAAACGTATGCAGAAGCTATGGAGGATGATGAATGGAGGAACTCAGTGGATGATGAAATGGGGGCCATGGAAAGGAACAACACCTGGTATGAGACAGAGCTTCCAAAAGGGAAGAAAGCTGTGACTAGCAGACTCATACACACCATCAAGTACCTTGCAAATGGGAAGCCAGAAAGGAAAAAGACCAGACTGGTGGCAAGAGGGTACACACAAGTATATGGAGAAGACTACCTAGACACTTTTGCACCAGTGGCCAAGCTCCATACAATCCGGATCCTACTCTCATTGGCAGTGAACCTAGAATGGGATCTTTGGCAAATGGATGTGAAGAATGCATTCTTGCAAGGTGAATTAGAAGATGAAGTATATATGAGGCCACCTCCCGGAATGGAAGAGATGGTAAAACCAGGGAATGTCCTCAGACTCAGGAAGGCTATTTATGGCTTGAAGCAATCACCAAGAGCTTGGTACCACAAGCTAAGCACCACACTGAATGGAAGAGGCTTTGTGAAGTCTCAAGCGGATCACACACTGTTCACTCTCACCAGCCAGGAAGGAATTGTTGTAATCCTGGTCTATGTAGATGATATCATCATCACTGGTAGTAACAAGGAAGGGATCAGCTCAACTAAGACATTCCTCAAGGCCGCATTTGACATCAAAGATCTAGGAGAACTGAAATATTTCCTTGGCATTGAGATGTGCAGATCAAAGGAGGGATTGTTTATGTCCCAAAGGAAGTATACTTTGGACATCCTAAAGGAGGCAGGAGACCTTGGAGGAAGATTGGCCAAGACACCACTGGAAGAAGGCTACAAGGTTATGCGTGAGGGGGAGTTTGATGCAACTCCCTTTGAGGATGTCAAGAGGTATAGAAGAATGGTTGGGAAGCTCATCTATCTCACTATCACCAGGCCGGATGTGTGTTTTGCTGTGAACCAAGTGAGTCAACACATGCAAGCTCCTAAGGTACATCATTGGAACATGGTGGAAAGGATCTTGAGATACTTAAGAGAAGCCCCAGGTCAGGGAGTTTGGATGGCTTGCAACAAGAGTACTGAAGTTGTTGGGTATTGTGATGCTGATTGGGCTGGAGATAGAGTTGATAGGAGATCAACCACAGGCTATTGTACCTTTATTGGAGGAAACCTAGTCACATGGAAGAGCAAGAAGCAGAAGGTGGTCTCTTGCTCAAGTGCTGAGGCAGAATACCGATCTATGAGGAAGCTTACTAGTGAACTCATATGGATCAAGGGTTTGCTAAAGGACTTGGGCATAGAGATCTCCACGCCAATGACTATGCATTGTGACAATCAGGCAGCAATACACATTGCATCAAACTCTGTGTTCCATGAGAGGACTAAGCATATAGAAGTGGACTGTCACAAGGTGAGACAAGCAGTAGAGCAGCAAGTGATTCTTCCATGTTACACAAGAAGTGAAGATCAACTAGCTGACATATTCACCAAGGCAGCCAGTAGCAAGGTTTGTGAGTTCATCCATCCTAAACTTGGACTCATAGACCTCTCTTGCCACTAACACTCTCAACCGTGGAGTGTTCTACTCTTTTTCCTTGGCTTGGGTTTTCTCCCATGTGGTTTTTCTCAAGCTAAAGGTTTTAATGAGGGAATGCTTCATGGTGTACAAGCTTGACCTGTTCCATGGTCAAGCTTGAGGGGGAGTGTTTGTTGACATGAAGCAATAAGAGTTGAGTATATTGAGAGAAGGCAGTAAGGAGCAAGAGGATCATCAGTGTGATCCGATTAAGCAAAGAATCTCCTTACCTTGCAATGCAAGACTGTCCGTACAATCTACCCTACCTTGGTGTGCAAGATATGCAAAGGGAACTGATGAAATGAAGAGAGATGGCAAGAAGAATATCTTTGGTCGCCAATGGGAAGTGGAGAGACATTGGGAAGCAATGTCACGGGTCTGGTTAAGGATTCAAAGTCCCTTCCATCCGTTAGGACCTGTCATTATCAGGCTGAGCAATCTGTGCATACCAGTCCAAGAGTAGATTAGTTTATTAGTTCTATGGGATTCTTTGTTTAATATTTTCCCTAGATGCAATAGCTTCTTTGTCTCTCTTTATATACTCATGTATCATGTACCAAATGAAGTAAGGAAATATACTTCCTCATTATTCTCTCTCACATTTTCGAAATCACCTCTCTCTCTCCTTTATCTCTCTCTCTCTCTCGGATCCTTAGTAAACCCTAGTTCTCTCTTCTCTTTGTTCTTGATAAATCACACAAGCTACTCTTATTATTCATACAATTTATCATGGTATCAGAGCAACAAAGCTCTTGAACCCTTTATCTACTTCCGCAAAACAAATCTCTGTTTCTTTTCTCGTTGTTCTTCACCAAGATCCTACCTTTGAATCCTCAAGATGGAGAACAGCAACAACAACAACAACAACCGCATTAGCATACCTGTGACTCTGAAGGGGATTAACTACCTCTTATGGGCCAGGATGGTGAAGATTGCCCTTGGAGGAAAGGGTTTGTGGAGTCATGTCTCAACAGAAGCGGCTCCAAAGCAAACCACCCAAGGAGAAGATGGACAGGAGATGGTGGTAGCTGATGAAGACAAGTGGGCACAGGAAGATCTCATGGTTCTCACAGTGCTCCTCAGCTCTCTTGAACCCGCCATCATGGAGTCTTACTCTTACTGTGAGACTACCAAACAGCTGTGGGATACACTTTACAAAGTGTATGGAAACGTCTCCAACCTCACAAGAGTCTTTGAAGTGAAGAGAGCCATCAATGCACTCAACCAAGGGGATGTGGAGTTTCAACCACACTTTGGCAAGTTCAGGTCTCTTTGGGCAGAGATGGAGCTGCTAAGACCACACACCACTGACCATGCCACTCTCCTAACCAGGCGTGAAGAGGACAGAGTGTTTGGACTGCTGCTCACTCTTAACCCATCTTATGGGAGCTTGATCAAGCACATCCTAAGAGCTGACAAACTACCTGACCTGGATGAAGTGTGTGCTCAAATCCAGAAGGAAGAAGGCTCAGTGGGCTTGTTTGGTGGAAAGGGAGACTTAAGCATGGCGCATCAAGCAGAACAAGCAGTGGCAAACAAGGCAGCTTACAAACAAGATGAGAGGAAAGGCCTGACCTGTGACCACTGCAAGAAGAAGGGTCACTTGAAGGACAAATGCTGGATACTCCATCCCCACCTTAAGCCCAACAAGTTCAGGGAGACTCGCTCTCAATACCAAGATGCAAGGGCCAACTTCTCAGCTGATGGTGCTGAGCCAACAACTCCAATCACCATGGGTATAAGCAACCTAGGTGTGGGAAGTGCCACTGCCTCCACATCAGGCTATGCCACGCCAAGAGCCAACCTGGATGAGACCATCAAGAAGTCTGACTTAACAGCTCTCATCAAGGCTCTAAAGGAATCTGGTATATCTAAAACCCTTGGTGTCTCTCTTAATGCTTCACATACTGCTGATGGACCTATGAAAGATTTTAAATCGGCTAAGCCCTTAGTTATAGACTCTGGTGCTTCCCATCACATGATAAGTGATTTAGAACTGATTAAAAACATAGAACCAGCCTTAGGAAATGTGATGATAGCAAATGGAGATAAAATCCCAATAAAAGGTGTAGGTAATCTTAGACTGTTTGATAAAGAAACTAAGGCTTTCTATATGCCCACCTTTGCTTCAAACCTATTGTCTGTTAAGAAAGTAACTAATGATCTCAATTGTCAAGTTACATTCACGCCTAACAGTGTGTACTTTCAGGATATTGATTCTAGTAAGTTGCTTGGCAAAGGTGTTACCAAGGGAGACTTGTACTTGCTTGAGGACACAAGACCTGCAACTGATTTATTTCCTGCCTTTCATTCTGTTTCTGAATTCCCTAAAGATGTAATATGGCATGCTAGACTAGGACATCCTCATTCTCATGCCTTGAACATCCTGTTGCCTAGCATTTCTTTTAAAAGTGATTGTGAGGCTTGTATCTTAGGAAAACATTGTAGAACTGTGTTTCCTAAATCAAAAACTCAATATGATAATTGCTTTGATCTCATCCATTCTGACGTATGGACTGCCCCATGTGCATCTAGAGAGCACCATAAATATTTTGTGACATTCATTGATGAAAAATCTAAATACACATGGATCACTTTGTTGCAATCTAAGGATAGAGTGCTAGAAGCTTTTAAAAACTTTCAAAGCTATATTACTAACCATTTCAATGTTAAGATCAAAATTCTTAGATCAGATAATGGTGGTGAGTATACTAGCACAGCCTTCAAACAACACCTAGCCTCACATGGAATCATTCAACAAACTAGCTGTCCTTATACACCTCAACAAAATGGAGTGGCTGAGAGAAAGAATAGACACTTGATGGAAGTGGCGAGGAGTATGATGTTCCATGCCAATGTACCTAAGCGTTTTTGGGGAGATGCCGTGGTCACGGCCACCTATCTAATCAACCGCACACCTACAAGAGTCCTCCTTGATGCCACTCCCTATGAGGTACTAAACAAATCTAGATCATCCATTGACCATTTGCGTGTGTTTGGGTGTGTGTGTTTTGTTTTGATTCCAGGAGAACTAAGGAACAAGCTAGAAGCAAAGAGCACAAAGGCCATGTTCATTGGGTACTCTACACATCAGAAAGGGTACAAATGCTATGTACCAGAGACAAGGAGAGTCCTAGTATCCAGAGATGTTAAGTTTATGGAATCCAAGGCCTACTATGATGAGAAGAGTTGGGGAGAACTCAAAGATCTATCTCATTCTGCCTCGGACAGAGCTAACAATCTGAAAGTTCTTATGGAAAGACTTGGCATCAACTTACCAAGGGAACCAGAGAAGGGCCGGGACACCACTCCTCAGCCTGATGGAGCTGAGGTACGCGACAATGAAGTCTCTCATCATGATCATGAGGGGGGCAATGGAGAACAACCTGCACAAGCTCAACATGAAGAAAACTCAGTATTGTCTCATGATCAAGATGAGATGGAGCAACCAGAAACTGAAGCTCAAGATAGTGAACTTGAGCAGACACCAGCTCTAAGAAGAAGTACAAGGATCAGGAGACCGGCTTCAGATTGGGTTAAGACAAGGATCTACTACAATGCTCAAGCCGTGGCACATCCAGTGAGTGGAGTATGCACCCTTGCTCAGTATCCAGAAGAACATCAAGCCTTTGTGAGCTCATTGGACCAGGAATGGATACCAAAAACGTATGCAGAAGCTATGGAGGATGATGAATGGAGGAACTCAGTGGATGATGAAATGGGGGCCATGGAAAGGAACAACACCTGGTATGAGACAGAGCTTCCAAAAGGGAAGAAAGCTGTGACTAGCAGACTCATACACACCATCAAGTACCTTGCAAATGGGAAGCCAGAAAGGAAAAAGACCAGACTGGTGGCAAGAGGGTACACACAAGTATATGGAGAAGACTACCTAGACACTTTTGCACCAGTGGCCAAGCTCCATACAATCCGGATCCTACTCTCATTGGCAGTGAACCTAGAATGGGATCTTTGGCAAATGGATGTGAAGAATGCATTCTTGCAAGGTGAATTAGAAGATGAAGTATATATGAGGCCACCTCCCGGAATGGAAGAGATGGTAAAACCAGGGAATGTCCTCAGACTCAGGAAGGCTATTTATGGCTTGAAGCAATCACCAAGAGCTTGGTACCACAAGCTAAGCACCACACTGAATGGAAGAGGCTTTGTGAAGTCTCAAGCGGATCACACACTGTTCACTCTCACCAGCCAGGAAGGAATTGTTGTAATCCTGGTCTATGTAGATGATATCATCATCACTGGTAGTAACAAGGAAGGGATCAGCTCAACTAAGACATTCCTCAAGGCCGCATTTGACATCAAAGATCTAGGAGAACTGAAATATTTCCTTGGCATTGAGATGTGCAGATCAAAGGAGGGATTGTTTATGTCCCAAAGGAAGTATACTTTGGACATCCTAAAGGAGGCAGGAGACCTTGGAGGAAGATTGGCCAAGACACCACTGGAAGAAGGCTACAAGGTTATGCGTGAGGGGGAGTTTGATGCAACTCCCTTTGAGGATGTCAAGAGGTATAGAAGAATGGTTGGGAAGCTCATCTATCTCACTATCACCAGGCCGGATGTGTGTTTTGCTGTGAACCAAGTGAGTCAACACATGCAAGCTCCTAAGGTACATCATTGGAACATGGTGGAAAGGATCTTGAGATACTTAAGAGAAGCCCCAGGTCAGGGAGTTTGGATGGCTTGCAACAAGAGTACTGAAGTTGTTGGGTATTGTGATGCTGATTGGGCTGGAGATAGAGTTGATAGGAGATCAACCACAGGCTATTGTACCTTTATTGGAGGAAACCTAGTCACATGGAAGAGCAAGAAGCAGAAGGTGGTCTCTTGCTCAAGTGCTGAGGCAGAATACCGATCTATGAGGAAGCTTACTAGTGAACTCATATGGATCAAGGGTTTGCTAAAGGACTTGGGCATAGAGATCTCCACGCCAATGACTATGCATTGTGACAATCAGGCAGCAATACACATTGCATCAAACTCTGTGTTCCATGAGAGGACTAAGCATATAGAAGTGGACTGTCACAAGGTGAGACAAGCAGTAGAGCAGCAAGTGATTCTTCCATGTTACACAAGAAGTGAAGATCAACTAGCTGACATATTCACCAAGGCAGCCAGTAGCAAGGTTTGTGAGTTCATCCATCCTAAACT
This sequence comes from Brassica rapa, assembly GCF_000309985.2. Classification (NCBI taxonomy): domain Eukaryota; kingdom Viridiplantae; phylum Streptophyta; class Magnoliopsida; order Brassicales; family Brassicaceae; genus Brassica; species Brassica rapa. Next base: position 29,605 of record NW_022610589.1, read on the forward strand.
TGGACTCATAGACCTCTCTTGCCACTAACACTCTCAACCGTGGAGTGTTCTACTCTTTTTCCTTGGCTTGGGTTTTCTCCCATGTGGTTTTTCTCAAGCTAAAGGTTTTAATGAGGGAATGCTTCATGGTGTACAAGCTTGACCTGTTCCATGGTCAAGCTTGAGGGGGAGTGTTGACATGAAGCAATAAGAGTTGAGTATATTGAGAGAAGGCAGTAAGGAGCAAGAGGATCATCAGTGTGATCCGATTAAGCAAAGAATCTCCTTACCTTGCAATGCAAGACTGTCCGTACAATCTACCCTACCTTGGTGTGCAAGATATGCAAAGGGAACTGATGAAATGAAGAGAGATGGCAAGAAGAATATCTTTGGTCGCCAATGGGAAGTGGAGAGACATTGGGAAGCAATGTCACGGGTCTGGTTAAGGATTCAAAGTCCCTTCCATCCGTTAGGACCTGTCATTATCAGGCTGAGCAATCTGTGCATACCAGTCCAAGAGTAGATTAGTTTATTAGTTCTATGGGATTCTTTGTTTAATATTTTCCCTAGATGCAATAGCTTCTTTGTCTCTCTTTATATACTCATGTATCATGTACCAAATGAAGTAAGGAAATATACTTCCTCATTATTCTCTCTCACATTTTCGAAATCACCTCTCTCTCTCCTTTATCTCTCTCTCTCTCTCGGATCCTTAGTAAACCCTAGTTCTCTCTTCTCTTTGTTCTTGATAAATCACACAAGCTACTCTTATTATTCATACAATTTATCAGTGTTGACATGAAGCAATAAGAGTTGAGTATATTGAGAGAAGGCAGTAAGGAGCAAGAGGATCATCAGTGTGATCCGATTAAGCAAAGAATCTCCTTACCTTGCAATGCAAGACTGTCCGTACAATCTACCCTACCTTGGTGTGCAAGATATGCAAAGGGAACTGATGAAATGAAGAGAGATGGCAAGAAGAATATCTTTGGTCGCCAATGGGAAGTGGAGAGACATTGGGAAGCAATGTCACGGGTCTGGTTAAGGATTCAAAGTCCCTTCCATCCGTTAGGACCTGTCATTATCAGGCTGAGCAATCTGTGCATACCAGTCCAAGAGTAGATTAGTTTATTAGTTCTATGGGATTCTTTGTTTAATATTTTCCCTAGATGCAATAGCTTCTTTGTCTCTCTTTATATACTCATGTATCATGTACCAAATGAAGTAAGGAAATATACTTCCTCATTATTCTCTCTCACATTTTCGAAATCACCTCTCTCTCTCCTTTATCTCTCTCTCTCTCTCGGATCCTTAGTAAACCCTAGTTCTCTCTTCTCTTTGTTCTTGATAAATCACACAAGCTACTCTTATTATTCATACAATTTATCATTTATGTATCCAAATAAAGCTTCTCACAAAGTGATTCATCCTGGTTTGATTGGAAGGACGAAGAAGCTGTGCTATTCCCAAACTGGGAAACTAGAATCACCTGATTTGAAAGTGGGATAACTTCTTCATCCCAACTCCTATGAGATTTATTCAACTTCCTGGTGATTCTCCACCACTTTATGTATCCAAATCAAGCTTCTCACAAAGAGATTCATCCTGGTTTGATTGGAAGGACGAAGAAGCTGTGCTATTCCCAAACTGGGAAACTGGAATCACCTGATTTGAAAGTGGGATAACTTCTTCATCCCAACTCCTATGAGGTTTATTCAACTTCCTGATGATTCTCCACCACTTTATGTATCCAAATCAAGCTTCTCACAAAGAGATTCATCCTGGTTTGATTGGAACGACGAAGAAGCTGTGCTATTCCCAAACTGGGAAACTGGAATCCCCTGATTTGAAAGTGGGATAACTTCTTCATCCCAACTCCTATGAGATTTATTCAACTTCCTGATGATTCTCCACCACTTTTTGTATCCAAATCAAGCTTCTCACAAAGTGATTCATCCTGGTTTGATTGGAAGGACGAAGAAGCTGTGCTATTCCCAAACTGGGAAACTTGAATCACCTGATTTGAAAGTGGGATAACTTCTTCATCCCAACTCCTATGAGATTTATTCAACTTCCTGATGATTCTCCACCACTTTATGTATCCAAATCAAGCTTCTCACAAAGAGATTCATCCTGGTTTGATTGGAAGGACGAAGAAGCTGTGCTATTCCCAAACTGGGAAACTGGAATCACCTGATTTGAAAGTGGGATAACTTCTGCATCCCAACTCCTATGAGGTTTATTCAACTTCCTGGTAATTCTCCACCACTTTATGTATCCAAATAAAGCTTCTCACAAAGTGATTCATCCTGGTTTGATTGGAAGGACGAAGAAGCTGTGCTACTCCCAATTTGGGAAACTAGAATCACCTGATTTGAAAATGGGATAACTTCTGCATTCCAACTCCTATGAGATTTATTCAACTTCCTGGTGATTCTCCACCACTTTATGTATCCAAATCAAGCTTCTCACAAAGAGATTCATCCTGGTTTGATTGGAAGGACGAAGAAGCTGTGCTATTCCCAAACTGGGAAACTGGAATCACCTGATTTGAAAGTGGGATAACTTCTTCATCCCAACTCCTATGAGATTTATTCAACTTCCTGATGATTCTCCACCACTTTATGTATCCAAATAAAGCTTCTCACAAAGAGATTCATCCTGGTTTGATTGGAAGGACGAAGAAGCTGTGCTATTCCCAAACTGGGAAACTAGAATCACCTGATTTGAAAGTGGGATAACTTCTTCATCCCAACTCCTATGAGATTTATTCAACTTCCTGGTGATTCTCCACCACTTTATGTATCCAAATCAAGCTTCTCACAAAGAGATTCATCCTGGTTTGATTGGAAGGACGAAGAAGCTGTGCTATTCCCAAACTGGGAAACTGGAATCACCTGATTTGAAAGTGGGATAACTTCTTCATCCCAACTCCTATGAGATTTATTCAACTTCCTGATGATTCTCCACCACTTTATGTATCCAAATCAAGCTTCTCACAAAGAGATTCATCCTGGTTTGATTGGAACGACGAAGAAGCTGTGCTATTCCCAAACTGGGAAACTGGAATCACCTGATTTGAAAGTGGGATAACTTCTTCATCCCAACTCCTATGAGATTTATTCAACTTCCTGATGATTCTCCACCACTTTTTGTATCCAAATCAAGCTTCTCACAAAGTGATTCATCCTGGTTTGATTGGAAGGACGAAGAAGCTGTGCTATTCCCAAACTGGGAAACTGAATCACCTGATTTGAAAGTGGGATAACTTCTTCATCCCAACTCCTATGAGATTTATTCAACTTCCTGGTGATTCTCCACCACTTTATGTATCCAAATCAAGCTTCTCACAAAGAGATTCATCCTGGTTTGATTGGAAGGACGAAGAAGCTGTGCTATTCCCAAACTGGGAAACTGGAATCACCTGATTTGAAAGTGGGATAACTTCTTCATCCCAACTCCTATGAGGTTTATTCAACTTCCTGATGATTCTCCACCACTTTATGTATCCAAATCAAGCTTCTCACAAAGTGATTCATCCTGGTTTGATTGGAAGGACGAAGAAGCTGTGCTATTCCCAATTTGGGAAACTAGAATCACCTGATTTGAAAATGGGATAACTTCTTCATTCCAACTCCTATGAGATTTATTCAACTTCCTGGTGATTCTCCACCACTTTATGTATCCAAATCAAGCTTCTCACAAAGAGATTCATCCTGGTTTGATTGGAAGGACGAAGAAGCTGTGCTATTCCCAAACTGGGAAACTGGAATCACCTGATTTGAAAGTGGGATAACTTCTTCATCCCAACTCCTATGAGATTTATTCAACTTCCTGATGATTCTCCACCACTTTATGTATCCAAATCAAGCTTCTCACAAAGAGATTCATCCTGGTTTGATTGGAAGGACGAAGAAGCTGTGCTATTCCCAAACTGGGAAACTGGAATCACCTGATTTGAAAGTGGGATAACTTCTTCATCCCAACTCCTATGAGATTTATTCAACTTCCTGGTGATTCTCCACCACTTTATGTATCCAAATCAAGCTTCTCACAAAGAGATTCATCCTGGTTTGATTGGAAGGACGAAGAAGCTGTGCTATTCCCAAACTGGGAAACTGGAATCACCTGATTTGAAAGTGGGATAACTTCTTCATCCCAACTCCTATGAGATTTATTCAACTTCCTGATGATTCTCCACCACTTTATGTATCCAAATCAAGCTTCTCACAAAGAGATTCATCCTGGTTTGATTGGAACGACGAAGAAGCTGTGCTATTCCCAAACTGGGAAACTGGAATCACCTGATTTGAAAGTGGGATAACTTCTTCATCCCAACTCCTATGAGATTTATTCAACTTCCTGATGATTCTCCACCACTTTATGTATCCAAATCAAGCTTCTCACAAAGTGATTCATCCTGGTTTGATTGGAAGGACGAAGAAGCTGTGCTATTCCCAAACTGGGAAACTGGAATCACCTGATTTGAAAGTGGGATAACTTCTTCATCCCAACTCCTATGAGATTTATTCAACTTCCTGATGATTCTCCACCACTTTATGTATCCAAATCAAGCTTCTCACAAAGAGATTCATCCTGGTTTGATTGGAAGGACGAAGAAGCTGTGCTATTCCCAAACTGGGAAACTGGAATCACCTGATTTGAAAGTGGGATAACTTCTTCATCCCAACTCCTATGAGATTTATTCAACTTCCTGATGATTCTCCACCACTTTATGTATCCAAATCAAGCTTCTCACAAAGTGATTCATCCTGGTTTGATTGGAAGGACGAAGAAGCTGTGCTACTTCCCAAACTGGGAAACTGGAATCACCTGATTTGAAAGTGGGATAACTTCTTCATCCCAACTCCTATGAGATTTATTCAACTTCCTGGTGATTCTCCACCACTTTATGTATCCAAATCAAGCTTCTCACAAAGAGATTCATCCTGGTTTGATTGGAAGGACGAAGAAGCTGTGCTATTCCCAAACTGGGAAACTGGAATCACCTGATTTGAAAGTGGGATAACTTCTTCATCCCAACTCCTATGAGATTTATTCAACTTCCTGGTGATTCTCCACCACTTTATGTATCCAAATCAAGCTTCTCACAAAGAGATTCATCCTGGTTTGATTGGAAGGACGAAGAAGCTGTGCTATTCCCAAACTGGGAAACTGGAATCACCTGATTTGAAAGTGGGATAACTTCTTCATCCCAACTCCTATGAGATTTATTCAACTTCCTGATGATTCTCCACCACTTTATGTATCCAAATCAAGCTTCTCACAAAGAGATTCATCCTGGTTTGATTGGAAGGACGAAGAAGCTGTGCTATTCCCAAACTGGGAAACTGGAATCACCTGATTTGAAAGTGGGATAACTTCTTCATCCCAACTCCTATGAGATTTATTCAACTTCCTGGTGATTCTCCACCACTTTATGTATCCAAATCAAGCTTCTCACAAAGAGATTCATCCTGGTTTGATTGGAAGGACGAAGAAGCTGTGCTATTCCCAAACTGGGAAACTGGAATCACCTGATTTGAAAGTGGGATAACTTCTTCATCCCAACTCCTATGAGATTTATTCAACTTCCTGGTGATTCTCCACCACTTTATGTATCCAAATCAAGCTTCTCACAAAGTGATTCATCCTGGTTTGATTGGAAGGACGAAGAAGCTGTGCTATTCCCAAACTGGGAAACTGAATCACCTGATTTGAAAGTGGGATAACTTCTTCATCCAACTCCTATGAGATTTATTCAACTTCCTGGTGATTCTCCACCACTTTATGTATCCAAATCAAGCTTCTCACAAAGAGATTCATCCTGGTTTGATTGGAAGGACGAAGAAGCTGTGCTATTCCCAAACTGGGAAACTGGAATCACCTGATTTGAAAGTGGGATAACTTCTTCATCCCAACTCCTATGAGATTTATTCAACTTCCTGATGATTCTCCACCACTTTATGTATCCAAATCAAGCTTCTCACAAAGAGATTCATCCTGGTTTGATTGGAAGGACGAAGAAGCTGTGCTATTCCCAAACTGGGAAACTGGAATCACCTGATTTGAAAGTGGGATAACTTCTTCATCCCAACTCCTATGAGATTTATTCAACTTCCTGGTGATTCTCCACCACTTTATGTATCCAAATCAAGCTTCTCACAAAGAGATTCATCCTGGTTTGATTGGAAGGACGAAGAAGCTGTGCTATTCCCAAACTGGGAAACTGGAATCACCTGATTTGAAAGTGGGATAACTTCTTCATCCCAACTCCTATGAGATTTATTCAACTTCCTGATGATTCTCCACCACTTTATGTATCCAAATCAAGCTTCTCACAAAGAGATTCATCCTGGTTTGATTGGAACGACGAAGAAGCTGTGCTATTCCCAAACTGGGAAACTGGAATCACCTGATTTGAAAGTGGGATAACTTCTTCATCCCAACTCCTATGAGATTTATTCAACTTCCTGATGATTCTCCACCACTTTATGTATCCAAATCAAGCTTCTCACAAAGTGATTCATCCTGGTTTGATTGGAAGGACGAAGAAGCTGTGCTATTCCCAAACTGGGAAACTGAATCACCTGATTTGAAAGTGGGATAACTTCTTCATCCCAACTCCTATGAGATTTATTCAACTTCCTGGTGATTCTCCACCACTTTATGTATCCAAATCAAGCTTCTCACAAAGAGATTCATCCTGGTTTGATTGGAAGGACGAAGAAGCTGTGCTATTCCCAAACTGGGAAACTGGAATCACCTGATTTGAAAGTGGGATAACTTCTTCATCCCAACTCCTATGAGATTTATTCAACTTCCTGATGATTCTCCACCACTTTATGTATCCAAATCAAGCTTCTCACAAAGTGATTCATCCTGGTTTGATTGGAAGGACGAAGAAGCTGTGCTATTCCCAATGGGAAACTGGAATCACCTGATTTGAAAATGGGGATAACTTCTTCATCCCAACTCCTATGAGATTTATTCAACTTCCTGGTGATTCTCCACCACTTTATGTATCCAAATCAAGCTTCTCACAAAGAGATTCATCCTGGTTTGATTGGAAGGACGAAGAAGCTGTGCTATTCCCAAACTGGGAAACTGGAATCACCTGATTTGAAAGTGGGATAACTTCTTCATCCCAACTCCTATGAGATTTATTCAACTTCCTGATGATTCTCCACCACTTTATGTATCCAAATCAAGCTTCTCACAAAGAGATTCATCCTGGTTTGATTGGAAGGACGAAGAAGCTGTGCTATTCCCAAACTGGGAAAACTGGAATCACCCTGATTTGAAAGTGGGATAACTTCTTCATCCCAACTCCTATGAGATTTATTCAACTTCCTGGTGATTCTCCACCACTTTATGTATCCAAATCAAGCTTCTCACAAAGAGATTCATCCTGGTTTGATTGGAAGGACGAAGAAGCTGTGCTATTCCCAAACTGGGAAACTGGAATCACCTGATTTGAAAGTGGGATAACTTCTTCATCCCACTCCTATGAGGTTTATTCAACTTCCTGATGATTCTCCACCACTTTATGTATCCAAATCAAGCTTCTCACAAAGAGATTCATCCTGGTTTGATTGGAACGACGAAGAAGCTGTGCTATTCCCAAACTGGGAAACTGGAATCACCTGATTTGAAAGTGGGATAACTTCTTCATCCCAACTCCTATGAGATTTATTCAACTTCCTGGTGATTCTCCACCACTTTTGTATCCAAATCAAGCTTCTCACAAAGTGATTCATCCTGGTTTGATTGGAAGGACGAAGAAGCTGTGCTATTCCCAAACTGGGAAACTACTGAATCACCTGATTTGAAAGTGGATAACTTCTTCATCCCAACTCCTATGAGATTTATTCAACTTCCTGATGATTCTCCACCACTTTATGTATCCAAATCAAGCTTCTCACAAAGAGATTCATCCTGGTTTGATTGGAAGGACGAAGAAGCTGTGCTATTCCCAAACTGGGAACTGGAATCACCTGATTTGAAAGTGGGATAACTTCTTCATCCCAACTCCTATGAGATTTATTCAACTTCCTGGTGATTCTCCACCACTTTATGTATCCAAATCAAGCTTCTCACAAGTGATTCATCCTGGTTTGATTGGAAGGACGAAGAGAGCTGTGCTATCCCAAACTGGGAAACTGGAATCACCTGATTTGAAAGTGGGATAACTTCTTCATCCCAACTCCTATGAGATTTATTCAACTTCCTGATGATTCTCCACCACTTTATGTATCCAAATCAAGCTTCTCACAAGAGATTCATCCTGGTTTGATTGGAAGGACGAAGAAGCTGTGCTATTCCCAAACTGGGAAACTGAATCAACTGATTTGAAAGTGGATAACTTCTTCATCCCAACTCCTATGAGATTTATTCAACTTCCTGATGATTCTCCACCACTTTATGTATCCAAATAAAGCTTCTCACAAAGAGATTCATCCTGGTTTGATTGGAAGGACGAAGAAGCTGTGCTATTCCCAAACTGGGAAACTGGAATCACCTGATTTGAAGTGGATAACTTCTTCATCCCAACTCCTATGAGATTTATTCAACTTCCTGGTGATTCTCCACCACTTTATGTATCCAAATAAAGCTTCTCACAAAGTGATTCATCCTGGTTTGATTGGAAGGACGAAGAAGCTGTGCCTATTCCCAAACTGGGAAACTGGAATCACCTGATTTGAAAGTGGGATAACTTCTTCATTCCAACTCCTATGAGATTTATTCAACTTCCTGGTGATTCTCCACCACTTTATGTATCCAAATCAAGCTTCTCACAAAGTGATTCATCCTGGTTTGATTGGAAGGACGAAGAAGCTGTGCTATTCCAAACTGGGAAACTGAATCACCTGATTTGAAAGTGGGATAACTTCTTCATCCAACTCCTATGAGATTTATTCAACTTCCTGATGATTCTCCACACTTTATGTATCCAAATCAAGCTTCTCACAAAGTGATTCATCCTGTTTGATTGGAAGGACGAAGAAGCTGTGCTATTCCCAAACTGGGAAACTAGAATCACCTGATTTGAAAGTGGGATAACTTCTTCATCCCAACTCCTATGAGATTTATTCAACTTCCTGGTGATTCTCCACCACTTTATGTATCCAAATCAAAGCT
>NW_022610590.1:0-28457 GCF_000309985.2 Brassica rapa
TTTTAGAAAGGATTAAAGAAGGAGAATAAGAGATTAGGAGACAACTTAGAGACTAATGGAGAATCATAGTGAAATGAGTAAAGAGAAGGATTGTTTAGAACTGTCTAATCTTTATTAATGACTGAGGTTACATATATATAGTCCTAGCGTTAGGGTTTTTTTCGAAAACATAAGGAAGCTAAGCATGTGAGAGCAAGGGAAGACCTTTGCTTTTGTTTGAACGGCCAATGACAAGCTTCACACGATTAGGCATCTTCTGATCCAAGTCCAAGATGCTCTTCCTTTCCATCTTGCCAGCCTGTTTAGCTGTCAATGCGCGCCTCTCTTATCCACTCCAACGTCTGGATAAGCTTTGGTCGAGTGTGTAAACTCACCTCAGTTCATGTGGTTACTCGGTGAAGTTTCACCTCCTTTTACCTTGTACGGTCAGTGTACGGATGATCCGTCCGTAACCATTGCCCAATTCTCTCTTCCCTTTCACTCCTTTGCGTCTCATTTCCTTTAACTTCCTCAATGCCTTCGCAAATACCTCAGCACATCTCAACACTCCCTCCAGCTTAGCTTTGTGAAAGCCTAAGCTTGGATAGCTATGAGATCTTCCTCATTAAACCTTACCAAGGAAAACCCATTGGGATAAAACCTTGATAATGGAAAAAAGAGTAAAGACTCACAGCCAAGGGGGATCAGCTCCTTCTCTTCCAAGATCAATGAGGCCCAACCGTATGTGAATGGACTCCATTGTCTTCTGTCTTGCAGCCTTGGTGAAACACATCCGCTAACTGATCTTCACTTTCTTGTGTAGCATGGCAAGATGACTCCTAGGATGATCATCTGCCTCACCTTGTGGCAATCAACTTCAATGTGCTTGGTTCTCTCATGGAACACGAGTTGGAGGCAATGTGGATAGCTGCTTGGTTTGTCACAATGCATGGTCATTGGCGTGGCTTGATCAATCTCCAAATGCTTCAAGATGCCTTTGATCATACTAACTCGTTGGTGAGCTTCAGCATAGCTCTATACTCAGCTTCTGCACTTGAGCAAGACACCACCTTCTGCTTCTTACTCTTCAAGTCACCAAGTTGCCTCCAATGAATGTGCAATAGCCTGTGGTTGATCTCCTGTCTGCTCTATCACCAGCCCAATCCGCATCAATATCCACCACTTCAGTGCTTCCATTGCAGCCCATCCATACTCCTTGATCAGGTGACCGTTGAATACATCAAGATCCTCTCTACCATGCGCCAGTGATGCTCCTTAGGCACTTGCATGTGTTGACTCACCTGATTCACAGCAAGCAAATGTCAGGTCTAGTTATGGTAAGATAAATCAATTTGCCAACTAGTTTTTCTATAGATTTAGGATCCTGATAAGGCTTGCTGTCTTCAATCTCCCCCTCTCGTGGGACTTTGTAGCCATCCTCCATAGGCATCCTTGCTGTCTTGCCTCCATAAGCACCTGCACCTTTCAAAAGATCAAGTGTATATTTTCCTTTGGGACATGAACAAACCTTCCTTGGATCTACATATCTCAATTCCAAGAAAGTATTTCATTTCTCCCAAGTCTTTAATCTCAAACATGGATTTAAGAACTCCTTGGTTGCTATGATACCCTCCTTATCACTTCCTGTGATAATGATATCATCAACATACACAAGGAGTGCAATCATACCTGAGGGGTGGTGAGTGTGAAGAGAGTGTGATCTAGTTCAGACTTCTTGAAGCCTCGGCCATTAAGAGTAGTACTCAGCTTGTTGTACCAAGCTCTTGGTGATTGCTTCAGCCCATAGATAGCTTTCTCAATCTCAACAATTCCCTCTCTTCACTAAGTGTTCAAGGCCTGGAGGTGGATGCATATACACTTCATCCTCAAGTTCACCTTGTAGAAAGGCATTCTTCACATCCATTTGCCATAACCCCCATCCAAGATTCACAGCCAAGCTTAACCCAATCCGGATTGTATGTAGTTTAGCTACTGGTGCAAAGATTTCTATGTAATCTTCTCCATAAGTTTGAGTGAAACCTCTTGCAACCAGCCTTGACTTCTTTCTCTCAATCTTTCCATCTGCCTTATACTTGATTGTGAATATCCACCTACTAGTTACAGCCTTCTTCCCTTTTGGTAGCTCACTCTCATACCATGTATCATTCTTGATCATAGCTCCTGCCTCAGCTCCAACTGACTCCTTCCATTCTTTATCCATGATTGCTTCTTCATAGCTTCTTGGAATGTAATTCTCATCCAAGTTAACCATGAAGGCACAATGTTCTTCAGGTATTGAGCAAATGAACACACGACTTGAGAAGGATGCTCCACTGCTTGGGCATTGTAGTACACCGCGTGTTTACCCAAGAGGAAGGATCCTTTCTCAGCTTGTGCTTCTCCTCAATACTGGTTGTTCTTGCTCTTGAACTGGCTCATCTTGTGTAGTCGGTTCTTGTGCTTCACTCTGATGTTCTTCCTCTCCTTGGTCTTGCTCACCTTGATGATGAGAACCTGAGTTGAACTCTCCTCCTTCCTCACTCAAGCCGACTCCTTCTTGCCCTTTTCTTGAGTTTCAGGTTCACTTCCCCCCTCATGATCAAGGTGAGGTGTTTGAGCAGCTCCACTTGGTGCAGTTGAGCTCTCTTCTTGTCTTCCACTTCTTGTGGATTGATCCTGGTTCATCTTGATACCGAGACCTTCCAAAATGATTCTTAAGACTCCAGCCTTATCTGATGTGAGATCCTTCAAATCTTCTTGATTCTTCTCCTCATAGTATCCTCTTTCTTCAATGAACTTCACATCTCTAGATACAAGCACCCTTCTAGCTTCTGATCATAACACTTATATCCTTTTTGAGTTGTTGAGTAGCCAATGAAAATTGCCTTTCTGCTTCTTGCTTCTAGCTTGTTCCTCAACTCTCCTGGTACTAGAACATAGCATAAGCATCCAAACACTCTCATGTATTCCAAGGATGGCTTGCGCTTGTTCAGAACTTCAAATGGTGCTTGATCCTTCAACACCTTTGTAGGCATCCTGTTGATTAGATAGCACGCAGTAGATACAGCATCACTCCAGAATCTCTTAGGTACATTAGCTTGGAACATCAGTGACCGAGCCACTTCCATCAAGTGCCTGTTCTTCCTCTCACTACAGCTACACCCATTGTTGTGGTGTGTAGGGACAGCTTGTTTGATGAAGGATTCCATGGTGATCTAGATGACTCTTGAACGCATAGCTTGTGTACTCCCCTCCATTATCTGATCTCAAAATTTTAATCCTAGCATGATAATGGTTAGTCACATAAGCTTGAAAGTTCTTGAATGCATCTATCACCCTATCTTTTGATGGAATGAGTGTTAACCAGGTGTATTTAGATTTTTCATCAATGAATGTGACAAAATACTTATGATTATCTCTAGAAAAACTAGGTGCAGTCCACACATCAGTATGAATCAAATCAAAGCAATTTTCATCATAGACAGTAGATGTTCTTGGAACACATTCTTACAATGCTTGCCTAAAATGCAAGCCTCACACTTATTATTTTCAAAAACCACACCTGTAACATCAAGTTTAAAGCCCTCTCATGGGGATGACCTAATCTAGCATGCCACAATGCATTTTTATTCAAACTAGAAGCAGAAGTAAAGAGCAGTTATAATTGGAAACAGGATCAAGCTTCTCAAGCATGTATAAGTCTCCCTTTGTAACTCCTTTTCCAATCAATTGGCTGCTCTCAATATCCTGAAACTTCACATCATTAGGACTGAATATAACATTGCAATTCAAATCAGTAGTGCATCTTAACTGAAAGAAGGTTTTGATGTGAATTCCGGAATATAAAATGCTCTAGTGTTCTTATCAAATAGCTTTAAGTTTCCTATTCCCTTAATAGGTATCTTATCCCCATTTGCAATCATCACACATCCATTAGTAGGTTCTATATCTTTAATCAGGTTGGTGTCACTAATCATATGATGAGATGCACCTGAATCTATAATCAATGGTTTGGATGTATTGCTAGCACTATGGCAGATGCTAATTTGTGATCTATATGCATTCATCCTAGCATTTCTATCAATGCAATGCTCAATTCAGTCTTCTATCAATCCTAGCAATCTCAGCCACATTAGGAGTCATTTCTATAGTTCTAGCAATCATAGAAGCACCAAATGAATACCCATGAATGTTACCATTATCCTTGAGCATTTTGATGAGTGCATCCATCTCGGATCTCCTGATGAAGTCTTGATCATTGCCTCGGGGGTTGATAGCTCCAGTGTAGGTCACCAAAGCTTTTCCATCTCCTTCACGGTTCTCCCCTTCAGCTCCACGTTGGATGGCCCTGCTCCACTTGATCCTTCAGTCATGTGAGCTTTTGCCTCTCTCTCCTTCATGAACTTAGCCGGCTTCAAGTGGGGATGGAGTATCCAGCACTGACTTTTCTTGTGTCCATGCTTCTTGCAGTGATCACAGTTCCCATTGAACTTCCTATCCTCATACTTGTTGTAACCAGCTTTGTTGGCTTGTGGAGGCTCTTCTCGGTCAGGTTGCACAGCATTTGCAAGAGATAAGTCTCCCTTGCCTCCAAACAAACCCATTGAGCCCAGCTCCTTCTGTATCTTAGCGCACACCTCTTCAAGGTCAGGCAGCTTCTCAGACCATAGCATGTGCTGGATAAGACCACTGTAGCTTGCATTCAACGTGAGCAGCAACCCAAAGACCTTGTCCTGCTCGCGTCTCTCATTTAGAAGCTCTGGATCAACCGTGCTTGGCCTCAGCATCTCCAACTCAGACCAAAGAGACCTGAACCTCCCCAAGTGCTTAGTGAACTCCGTGTCATCTTGAGTTAACCCATTGATTGCCTTCTTGACTTCAAACACTCGGTTCAGGTTAGAAGTGTTTCCATACACTTTCTGTAGAGTATCCCACAGCTCCTTGGCTGTCTCACAGTAGCTATAAGCATCTAGTATAGCCGGCTCCAAAGAGGCATGAAGAACTGACATCACCATCATGTCTTCTTGTTGCCACTTCTCTACAACACTCTCCTCGGGACTCTCCGTTTCATCCCCTTGAGTAATCACCTTTGGAGCCTCACCAGATGTGATATGCTTCCACAAACCCTTGCTTCCCACAGCAGTCTTCACCATCCTAGACCAGACTAGGTAGTTGGTTCCCTTGAATGTCACCGCGACCTTCATCTTCATGCCACTCTCCATCTTGAACAGCTTGACGTCTCTAGCTTGAACAACCGGTTAGATCTTGTACTGAGAACCCACGCTGCTCTCTAGAACACAGATTCACTCTTGAGTCTTCAAATGAACCTCTCACGGACCACCAAGACACACACAAACACCTTGAGCTTTTGGAACTCTCAAGAAACTCTCAAACACACTCACTTGTTCTCTTAAAGTTTCAAACTTGAATCCTTAAGAGAAACACTCACGAACTCAGATTGTAATCAACCTGGCTCTGATACCATATGACATTTAGGAATGTAAAAGATTATCTGAGTTTAGAAAGGATTAAAGAAGGATAATAAGAGATTAAGAGACAACTTAGAGACTAATGGAGAATCATAGTGAAATGAGTAAAGAGAAGGATTGTTTAGAACTGTCTAATCTTTATTAATGACTGAGGTTACATATATATAGTCCTAAGCATTAGGGTTTTTCGAAAACATAAGGATAGCTAAGCATGTGAAGTCAAGGGAAGAGCCTTTGCTTTTGTTTGAACCGGCCAATGACAAGCTTCACACGATTAGGCATCTTCCTGATCCAAGTCCAAGATGCTCTTCCTTTCCAGTCTTTGCCAGCCTGTCTTAGCTGTCAATGCGCGCCTCTCTTATCCACTCCAACGTCTGGATAAGCTTTGGTCGAGTGTAACTTCACCTCAGTTCATGTGGTTACTCGGTGAAGTTACCATCCTCCCTTTTACCTTGTACGGTCAGTGTACGGATGATCCGTCCGTACCATTGCCCAATTCTCTCTTCCCTTTCACTCCTTTGCTTCCTCATTTCCTTAACTCCTCAATGCCTTCTCAAATACCTCAGCACATCTCAACATGATTGGAACGACGAAGAAGCTGTCCTATTCCCAAACTGGGAAACTGGAATCACCTGATTAGAAAGTGGGATAACTTCTTCATCCCAACTCCTATGAGATTAATTCAACTTCCTGGTGATTCTCCACCACTTTATGTATCCAAATCAAGCTTCTTACAAAGTGATTCATCCTGGTTTGATTGGAACGCCGAAGAAGCTGTCCTATTCCCAAACTGGGAAACTGGAATCACCTGATTAGAAAGTGGGATAACTTCTTCATCCCAACTCCTATGAGATTTATTCAACTTCCTGGTGTTTCTCCACCATTTTATGTATCCAAATCAAGCTTCTTACAAAGTGATTCATCCTGGTTTGATTGGAACGACGAAGAAGCTGTCCTATTCCCAAACTGGGAAACTGGAATCACCTAATTAGAAAGTGGGATAAATTCTTCATCCCAACTCCTATGAGATTTATTCAACTTCCTGGTGATTCTCCAACACTTTATGTATCCAAATCAAGCTTCTTACAGAGTGATTCATCCTGGTTTGATTGGAACGACGAAGAAGCTGTCCTATTCCCAAACTGGGAAACTGGAATCACCTGATTAGAAAGTGGGATAACTTCATCATCCCAACTCCTATGAGATTAATTCAACTTCCTGGTGATTCTCCAACACTTTATGTATCCAAGTCAAGCTTCTTACAAAGTGATTCATCCTGGTTTGATTGGAACGCCGAAGAAGCTGTCCTATTCCCAAACTGGGAAACTGGAATCACCTGATTAGAAAGTGGGATAACTTCTTCATCCCAACTCCTATGATATTTATTCAATTTCCTGGTGTTTCTCCACCATTTTATGTATCCAAATCAAGCTTCTTACAAAGTGATTCATCCTGGTGTTATTGGAACGACGAAGAGGCTGTCCTATTCCCAAATTGGGAAACTGGAATCACCTGATTAGAAAGTGGGATAACTTCTTCATCCCAACTCCTATGAGATTTATTCAACTTCCTGGTGATTCTCCAACACTTTATGTATCCAAATCAAGCTTCTTACAGAGTCATTTATCCTGGTTTGATTGGAACGCCGAAGAAGCTGTCCTATTCCCAAACTGGGAAACTGGAATCACCTGATTAGAAAGTGGGATAACTTCTTCATCCCAACTCCTATGAGATTAATTCAACTTCCTGGTGATTCTCCACCACTTTATGTATCCAAATCAAGCTTTTTACAAAGTGATCCATCCTGGTGTTATTGGAACGACGAAGAAGCTGTCCTATTCCCAAACTGGGAAACTGGAATCACCTGATTAGAAAGTGGGATAACTTCTTCATCTTAACTCCTATGAGATTAATTCAACTTCCTGGTGATTCTCCACCACTTTATGTATCCAAATCAATCTTCTTACAAAGTGATTCATCCTGGTGTTATTGGAACGACGAAGAAGCTGTCATATTCCCAAACTGGGAAACTGGAATCACCTGATTAGAAAGTGGGATAACTTCTTCATCCCAACTCCTATGAGATTTATTCAACTTCCTGGTGATTCTCCAACACTTTATGTATCCAAATCAAGCTTCTTACAGAGTCATTTATCCTGGTTTGATTGGAACGCCGAAGAAGCTGTCCTATTCTCAAACTGGGAAACTGGAATCACCTGATTAGAAAGTGGGATAACTTCTATACACTTTTGTGTATTAGAGCATGATTCAACCAATCAGGGATAATCAGATGAAAAGATTAAAGAGATTAAGAGATTTTAGAGAGAATAAAGAGAGAGAGACTCAAAACTCCATTAATTAATAACTGATGAGGTTTACAAGTATTAATAGAGAGAGCAACAAGGAAATTCGAAATGGATAAGCATGTGTAGTCAAAGGACAGGCTGGAACTCCTTTTGAATCACTTGGCTGTGCTTTCTCACATGCTTGCACTAGTATAAAGGCAACTTCTCCTTTCCAGCATCATACAGGCTGTCAAAGTGATCCCTTATCCTCCCTTATCCTCTTTGGTCGAGTTTCCTCTCTTCTCTTCACTAAGTTACCTTCTCATCCCATCAGATAACTTCCCCAAGTAGTTACTGTGGTAAAAATAAAGTTACCACAGTAAAACTCTAAAGTTACTGTCTCAGCCTCCTTGGTCTTCATCTCAATACTCCCCCTCAAGCTTGACCATGTAGAACAAGTCAAGCTTGGAAACCATGAAGACCTCCCTCATTAAAAACCTCACCAAGTAAAACCCATTGGGATAAAACCTTGATGAGGGAAAAAGAGTGGAGACTCCATGGTTAAGGGGCTCAGCTCCTAGGAGTCAGATCAATGAGTCCAAGCCTTGACAGTATGGACTCCATTGTCTTCAATCTCGCTGCCTTAGTAAACACATCTGCAAGCTGATCTTCACTTCTTGTATAACATGGCAGAATCACTCCTAAGATGATCATCTGCCTCACCTTATGACAATCCACCTCTATGTGCTTTGTTCTCTCATGAAACACTGAGTTGGAGGCAATGTGGATAGCTGCTTGATTGTCACAATGCATAGTCATAGGAGTACTCTGCTCAATCTCCAGATGCTTCAAGATCCCCTTGATCCACACCAACTCGTTTGTCAGCTTCAGCATGGCTCTATACTCAGCTTCAGCACTTGAACAAGAGATAACCTTCTGCTTCTTACTCTTCCAAGTAACCAAGTTTCCTCCAATGAATGTACAATACCCAGTAGTTGATCTCCTGTCCACTCTATCTCCTGCCCAATCAGCATCACAATACCCAACCACTTCTGTACTGCCATTACAACCCATCCAAACTCCTTGTCCAGTCGTCCCACTCAGATACCTCAGTATCCTATCAACCATCTTCCAGTGATGGACCTTTGGCGCCTGCATATGCTGACTCACTTGGTTCACAGCAAAACATATATCTGGTCTGGTGATGGTCAAGTAGATCAGCTTGCCAACCATCTTCCTGTATAGCTTAGGATCTTCAAACAGCTGCTTCTCTTCAACCTCCCCCTCACGCAGAACTTTATATCCCTCCTCAAGGGGTGTCTTAGCTATCTTTCCTCCAAGCACATCAGTCTCCTTCAACATATCCATAGTATACTTCCTTTGAGACATAAACAAACCCTCCTTTGATCTGCATATCTCAATGCCCAGAAAATACTTCATCTCTCCCAAATCCTTGATGTCAAACACAGATTTGAGAAACTCCTTAGTAGCCTGAATCCCTGCCTTATCACTTCCTGTGATAATCAAATCATCCACATACACTAGAATCACAATGCTCCCTGAAGGTCCTGTCAAGGTGAAGAGAGTGTGATCTAGTTCAGACTTCCTAAAGCCTCTCCCATTGAGTGTTGTACTCAGCTTCCTGTACCAAGCTCTAGGTGACTGTTTCAACCCATATATTGCTTTCTTCAATCTCAAAACATTCCCTGGCTTTACTAGATGCTCAAGACCAGGAGGTGGATGCATGTATACTTCATCTTCAAGTTCACCTTGCAAGAAAGCATTCTTCACATCCATTTGCCACAAATCCCACTCCAAGTTTGTTGCAATAGATAACACAATTCGAATTGTGTGAAGCTTGGCCACTGGTGCAAAAGTATCAATGTAATCTTCCCCATAAGTCTGTGTAAATCCTCTTGCAACCAGCCTAGTCTTGCGCCTATCTATCTCCCCATTTGCAAGGTACTTGATGGTGAAGATCCATCTGCTTGAAACTGCCTTCTTCCCTTTAGGTAACTCACTCTCATACCAAGTATCATTCCTGATCATTGCATCCCTTTCATCTCCTACTGAATCTCTCCAAACCTTGTGCTTCATAGCTTCTTCATAAGATCTTGGTATCTCATTCTCATCCAAGTTACACATAAACACCATGTGCTCTTCTGGAAACTCAGCAAAGGAACACACGGCTTGAGAGGGATGCTCCACAGCCTGGGCATTGTAGTACACTCTCGTGTTTACCCAGTTGGAAGGATCCCTCCTTATCCTTGTGCTCCTCCGCAAGGTCTCAACCTGTTCTTCAGCCTGAACATTCTCTTGTGCTTCCTCTCTTAAACCAGTAGGTTCTCCCTGCTCATTTCCAGTAGGTTCTCCCTGCTCATTTCCACCTGACTGAGCTCCACTCTCTACTTCCTGTGTCTCCTCCTGATCATGCTGACCTGAATCCTCTTGGTTATGCTCCTGCTCCCCTGATTCAGATCCATTCCCCCTCTCATGATCAAGAGGAGTTGTTCCTCCAGCTTCTCCAGCTTGATTAGAAGGTCCTGTTCTTCCTGGTTCCTGATCTTGGGATAATCCTATCCCTAGCCTCTCCAACAACACCCTCAATGTTGTTGCCTTCTCTGATGGAGCTCGGGACAGATCCTCTAGGTCTTCCCATTTCTTCTCCTCATAATACCCTTTAGACTCAACAAACTTCACTTCTCTAGATACCATAACCCTCCTAGTTATTGGATCATAACATTTGTAGCCTTTCTGAGTGATTGAGTACCCAATGAACATAGCTTTAGTACTCTTTGCTTCTAGCTTGTTCCTTCTTTCTCCGGG
Organism: Brassica rapa; assembly: GCF_000309985.2. NCBI lineage: Eukaryota > Viridiplantae > Streptophyta > Magnoliopsida > Brassicales > Brassicaceae > Brassica > Brassica rapa. Next base: position 10,580 of record NW_022610590.1, read on the forward strand.
AATCATCACATAACATAAGCACCCAAAGACTCTCAAATGATCAATGTGTGGCTTGGCCTTGTTTAATACTTCAAAGGGAGACAGTTTCTTCAAGACCCGGGTTGGCACTCTATTGATGAGATAGCAAGCAGTCTGAACAGCATCACTCCAAAACCTCTTAGGGACATTCATGTGGAACATTATTGATCTCGCAACCTCCATCAAATGTCTGTTCTTCCTCTCAGCCACCCCATTTTGTTGTGGTGTGTAAGGACAGCTAGTTTGTTGCACAATCCCATGCTTTGCAAGATGACTCTTGAAAGCATTGCTAGTGTATTCTCCTCCATTATCAGACCTCAGAATCTTCACAGTGGCATTGTACTGGTTAGTAACATATGCTTGGAAGTTCATGAAGGCTTCTAGGACTCTGTCTTTGGAGGGAATCATGGTGATCCATGTGTACTTTGACTTCTCATCAATGAAAGTCACAAAGTACTTATGGCTGTCTCTAGACATACAGGGAGCTGTCCACACGTCTGAATGCACCAGATCAAAGCAATTCTCATATCTGGTTTCTGATGTTGGGAAGACAGTCCTACAGTGCTTTCCAAGTATACAAGCTTCACACTCCAAGTGATTGAACGCCATACTTGGTAGAATCAGTTCAATTGCCTTGGCATGAGGATGTCCCAGCCTTGCATGCCATGTGAGATTATCACACCTATCCGTTGTGCTGCTTAAACACACAGACTCCACAGGACTAGGCGCCTCAGTTGTTTGGAGATGATAGAGCTGATGCTTGCTGTCTCCTCTGCCAATAACTCTTCCAGTCTTCAAATCCTGGAACTCAACTTCATTTGGTCTGAAAACCACTTGACAATCCAGATCAACTGTAGCCTTCTTAACTGAGATTAGATTGGATGTAAACTGAGGTAGGTAGAAGGCAGTGGAGTTCTTCTCAAACAGCTTGAGGTTTCCCACTCCTTCTATTGGGATCCTGGTACCATTGGCTATCATGACACTCCCTGTTGCTGCTTTAACCTCACTGATTAGTCTCTTGTCACTGATCATGTGGTGTGTTGCTCCAGAGTCAATGATGATGGGTTTAGATGTGGATGCTTTGGCAGGAGCACCCAGACTCCGGGTCGTAGCCAAAGCATACACATGCTTAACCAAATCATCCCATTCCTTCTTTGTCACACACTCATCTGCCCTCTTGGTATCCATTCCTCTCATATCCGCACTGTCTCCTACTGTTTCTCCCATGTAAGCTGAGTATGAACACTCTCCTATAACCATCTGCTGAAGTTCATCCTTGATTCTCTTCAAGATTACACTCATCCTGTCACTTAAGTGCTCAGACTCGCTATCCTTTTCCATGCCCTTCTCTTCATTAACCACTCCTTAGAAAGTTTTCTCAACCTTCCCCTCTTACAGCTTGTACCTCCCTTCCATCTTTCTGGCTTCCTGTTCATTTCCCACACATCACAAGTATATTTAACAAGCTCACATACCTCTTCCATAAGGAAGCTGAAGATCACATCTTGCTTCCTCCTTTCTTGACAACATCTCGGATTTGATGTGTGTGTCTTCACCACATCTAGCTCTGACCATACTTCTCTCAGCCTTCCCACAAGCTGATAACACTCATCCTTTCCTTGTCTCAAGCCGCGGATCACCCCTCTGTCCTCAACGACTCTCACAAGCTTGGACTTGCCTAAAGTTGCTTCAATCTCACTCTTTGTAGTGTTTCCTTGAACAACTTCATTTCCCAGCTTCAGACCTCTTGTCTGACCTTCTTCAGTAGCCATTTCCATGAAAGGTTTCCCCTTTCCATGACTACTCCATAACCCACAGCTTTCCAAAGCTCTCTTTGCCCATCTTGACCAATCGCCATCCCTCTCTTCTTCAAGCTCCATGGTTGTACTAGATCTGTGCTTCATTTCCATGTTGAGATAGTTTGAATCCATCAGAATATCTCACACCACTCAGATAATAAAGACCAGAACTCAAGAACACCAAGAACACTCAAGAACACTCAAGAACACCCAGATTTTTATGAAAAACGAAATCACACTCTCCCCTTTTTAGCAACCTGGCTCTGATACCATATACACTTTTGTGTATTAGAGCATGATTCAACCAATCAGGGATAATCAGATGAAAAGATTAAAGAGATTAAGAGATTTTAGAGAGAATAAAGAGAGAGAGACTCAAAACTCCATTAATTAATAACTGATGAGGTTTACAAGTATTAATAGAGAGAGCAACAAGGAAATTCGAAATGGATAAGCATGTGTAGTCAAAGGACAGGCTGGAACTCCTTTTGAATCACTTGGCTGTGCTTTCTCACATGCTTGCACTAGTATAAAGGCAACTTCTCCTTTCCAGCATCATACAGGCTGTCAAAGTGATCCCTTATCCTTCCTTATCCTCCCTTATCCTCTTTGGTCGAGTTTCCTCTCTTCTCTTCACTAAGTTACCTTCTCATCCCATCAGATAACTTCCCCAAGTAGTTACTGTGGTAAAAATAAAGTTACCACAGTAAAACTCTAAAGTTACTGTCTCAGCCTCCTTGGTCTTCATCTCAATAACTTCTTCATCCCAACTCCTATGAGATTTATTCAACTTCCTGGTGATTCTCCAACACTTTATGTATCCAAATCAAGCTTCTCACAGAGTGATTCATCCTGGTTTGATTGGAACGACGAAGAAGCTGTCCTATTCCCAAACTGGGAAACTGGAATCACCTGATTAGAAAGTGGGATAACTTCTTCATCCCAACTCCTATGAGATTTATTCAACTTCCTGGTGTTTCTCCACCATTTTATGTATCCAAATCAAGCTTCTTACAAAGTGATTCATCCTGGTGTTATTGGAACGACGAAGAAGCTGTCCTATTCCCAAACTGGGAAACTGGAATCACCTGATTAGAAAGTTGGATAACTTCTTCATCCCAACTCCTATGAGATTTATTCAACTTCCTGGTGATTCTCCAACACTTTATGTATCCAAATCAAGCTTCTTACAGAGTGATTCATCCTGGTTTGATTGGAACGACGAAGAAGCTGTCCTATTCCCAAACTGGGAAACTGGAATCACCTGATTAGAAAGTGGGATAACTTCTTCATCCCAACTCCTATGAGATTTATTCAACTTCCTGGTGATTCTCCAACACTTTATGTATCCAAATCAAGCTTCTTACAGAGTGATTCATCCTGGTTTGATTGGAACGACGAAGAAGCTGTCCTATTCCCAAACTGGGAAACTGGAATCACCTGATTTGAAAGTGGGATAACTCATTCATCCCAACTCCTATGAGATTAATTCAACTTCCTGGTGATTCTCCAACACTTTATGTATCCAAGTCAAGCTTCTTACAAAGTGATTCATCCTGGTTTGTATGAGATTTGTAGAGTTCTCTTCTCTGGTTGTATGTGTGTGTATAAACTCCAATGGAGAAAGATGAGAGCTTGCTCTAGGTAATTTAGAAAGAGAGATTGGTGAGAGTGTTTATGAGAGAATAAGAGACTTAGGAACAGAGATTAAGAGACTGAGAGATTAGGAGAGTAAGAGATTAAAGATTAGGGTTTCAGATTCAAGAACAAGTTTATCATTCATGAAGTGGAGAGGGGAAATCCCCCTTACTCCCTTAGGAGTTACAAAACGTTCACAACAATGCCTTATATAGGCTTTTACACTTTGCAATCATAAACCCTTAATCTAATGGATAGAAATGACTTGAGAAATGGATGGCTTGGATGTAGTCTTGTTTCTGGTCAAAGGGAGCACGTGATGGTAGCTGATTGGTGGAGAGGAGCTGCTGCCTGATTGGTTATGCTAAGGCTCCCATGAACCTTTACTCACATATGTGTCTAGATTCATGGTCCAACTTGCTTTCCCTTTACATCTCATGACAGGCTGTCCTTGGACCACGCCCTCTCTCCTTTCCCTTGCTTTCCAACAGTCACAAAGAAGATAAGGTCGTCTGATTGCTCTTGGAAACCAACGCCCTAAGTTTGCACAGCTTCTGGTGAGTTTCCCGGATGTGTGGTCGAGAGGTGTGGTTGTACGGTCGATGGTACGGATCTCCTGTCCGTACCACTCGCCCTATTTATGCCCAATACTCTTCCTCCTTCTTCTGATGATCCACACACCTTCTCTTAGTTGCCCATGTCCGTACGAGGCCGTACACACGCCCTATCTTTGCACCTTGGACCATCTTCTCTCAAACTCTTCCAAACCCTTCTTCTGATCAGTCTAAGTCCCTCCTGGACTTATCTTCACAAGATAACTACTTCAGAACACTTATGAAGCTTGATTGAACTCTTCTGGACATCTTCTAGAGCTTTCCCTATCATTGTACAAGCTCCATCTTCTCTTCAGTTCAACACTCCCCCTCAAGCTTGACTTTAGGAGATCCTAAGCCAAGCTTGGAACTCTGAAGAGTCTCCCTCATTAAAAACCTTACAAGGAAAACCCATTGGGACAAAACCTTGTAAGGGAAAAAGAGTAGAGCTCTCCAAAGCCTAGGGATTGGCCAGTGAGCTCTTGTGCCTTAGAACCAGTGTGGTTGGACACAAGAAGCTCTGGATCACGGCCTAATAGGTGCAGCAACTCAACACAGCTTTGCGCACACTTCACACTTCAGCTTCACCTCTTCATGGAACCGGTTCGAAGTCTCCCCCTCTCAACTGACTTCACAGCCATCTTAGAGAAGCTGGGACACGACCAGATCATCTTCAGAACACCAGTAAGGCTGATCAGCACTTTACACATGGCTTGCCCTCCTCATAGAACTAGTTTGGATCTCCCCCTCTCAACAGACTTCTCAGCCACCTTAGAGAAGCTAGGAAATGACCAGGAACATCTTTAGTGAGGCTCAAGCAATGGTACCTGATACATTATCCCAAAGGTGCATCAGTACCTATCAAAACCAAGTAAATGAATATCCTGCATCACACTTGATGCACACAATCTCACAATTCAATCATAATCATTTTAAGTATCTTTTCAAGCACAAGCAATGAATAAGATGAATGAAAAAGATTTGAAGAAAGAGTTTAAAAGTCTAAGGGAACTCCCCTTGTGTTTTTGTGAGTTTCCTAACTCGGCCAATGCACCATCTCCATGGCATCATCAACTTCTTGGAACGGCAGAATGGATTCATCAGCTTCTCCTCAATCACCTCTCATTGAAGCCGTATTGATGGAGAGCTTTCTTCCTCACTCTCCAAGGCTGCCCTGAACAGCCTCTTGCCTAGACACGCCACTGACTTGGTCCGGTTGATGATCCTTGTAGAAGCTTTTGCAAAAGACTTGTTACTGACCATGGATCATATGCATTAAGACTCCCCCTCAAGCTTAGAACCGAGACTAGAAGGAGCTAAGCTTGTGATGATCCTATGCATCTCCATGGTCTAATAACGATCATCTTTCATGATAGCTTTCTTCTTGTGAGTTTACTCTCTTCCTTAACCAGGAACTAGGGTGTTTGAATCACCATAGAGAGTCTCACAAGACACACTTCTCATTGCATAATGACCCATGCTACACTTCCTGTAGACTAAGGACTAGATATGTCCAATGGTATTATGCAATGGCCATCTCTCATTGCATACTCAATCACACTACACTTCCTGTAGATTATGGACTAACATGTCCTAGTGATGATATGCAATGGCACAAGACCTTTGTCTTTACATTCTTGGTTGTTGGCGAGTTACATGTATCACATTCCTTGTGTACCTAACACCACCACAACTCAATGCAAGATCAGATCATCCCATTGGGATCAAACCAAGATTATCCATCATGTTTGATCACCAATGCCACAGCAAATATATATACCTTGAAACAAGCCAATCAATCAAGGCAAGAACAAGCAGTTTTCAATCTCTAAAATGACAATGCAAGCTTTATACAATACATTGACAATTTAGGCTCATTTTTAAATGCATCAATACATGAATGCACAATCTTAAAGCATTAACTACATGAATGCAACATGTTCAATCCATGAGACATATTAAAGCTATGCACAACAGTTTCAATCAAGACCAATGATGCAAGCAACTTAGACAATATGAGACATGCTTATGTATGCAAAACAGCTTTTCAAACATGATGCCAGCAGTAGAGACATTCTACTCAATTCTACGACACATTCATGCTGATTCAAGCTAGGGCAACACACAAGACAATGCAATAAACAAAACATGAGATTCTGGGACTCTAGACACCACTCACAGCACAATAAATAAAGACACAAGCTCTTATTAAGGGTTAGGAGGTTTGCTTACAAACAAGAGATCCGAGCTGATCTCTTGAACCTCCATGGGCACGGTTCACTTGAACTTGGCAGGTTTGATGCTTGGATTCAGTATCCAACACCTCTCCTTGGTGTGTGCCCATCCCTCTTGCAATGCTCACTCTCCAAGCATCTCACACCAGAAGCTTATTGAGTAGCTTTCTTCTTCCCTCTACTTCGGCTGGATCACTCCATGATCAGCTTGCAATGGTCTTGGTTTAAATTGCATCACCCTCCTGGTGATGCTCTTCTTTGCATGTCGACTGTCCTCTCTACACTCATCTGATGTGTAGGCTATGGTGACTAAACCACCATGGACAGAACCACAAGTCATCTCTCCATTGTCACAACATCCTCTCTACCCTCTTTGGAGCAGGCTGTGGACTTCCCACAGAATGTTGGCAACAGGCTTCATTTTATCATTCTCTTGTAGTGATCAGGAGGAAACATGTCTTGAACTTTAGCTCTTCAGGTTGGTCATTTGAATCCCCACCGCAAGCTTGAGACCGAGAATGGGCCTCAATGAACTTCAAGACCAGGAGCACATCACCCTAACAGCTGCGCTTAAATCACTGATCCACCCTTTTGCCTTCAGCTTCAAGTACCCTCAGATCACCGGCCTTCCTCATGGCTTAGGTGGTGACCTTCTTCTTCTTGTGTGTCTTGAACCAGGAGCTCAACAACCTTGTGGCCTGCGCTTCTTAAACCAGCTTCTACACACAAGAACCTTCCCATTGCTCCACACAATGGTTGGTCTTCCGCTTGTATGTCTTGAACCAGGAGCTCAACAACCTCGTGGCCTGCGCTTCTTAAACCAGCTTCTACACACAAGTATCTTCCCATTGCTCCACACAATGGTTCAAGTCTTCCTCTTGTCTTGGATAGGTGGTGAGTAAAGAACACTTCTTGTGAACCTGAAACACCACTCAAACTCCAGCAAGGATAAGACACAAGAGTATTGGGATCAATCCTTGATTAATCATCAAGTTTGATTCCCAATCTCACAAGCATTGCAACAGATTAAAACAAGTCATTTTCAAGTTCTATCTTTGCAAGCAATCTCTCTAAGCACAAGCATTTTCTTTTTCAGATTATGCAAGCTACTTAGGCATTTTTAAAGCTTCTTTACTCAGCATTTAGACATGAATCTAATGCTTCAATGTAAGACAGCCACAAGACTATATGCAACAGCTTTCAATTCGGTTTCAATCCATGTATGCAAGCAGATTCAATCAATCACAACAAGCATCATTATGAACCGGAGATAAGCATATTAACATACCTAGTAATCCTAGTAATACTGTTAAATTACTAGCCTTTTTAAAGCACTTACACAACTGCTAGTAAACTTAGTATAACTAGAACGATGAAAGGATTACTAGGGAACCAAGCTCTTTAAGCATCCTGGGACAGATTCTAAATTCATTTTATTTCATTTAGTAATCTTTAAACAGTCCTCAGGTTTTCAATCACATCACAACATCACAACCAGACAACAACACAAGCTCATTATCAAGATGGTTTATAGAATTGCTTACAACAAGGAACCAGGTTGATTCCTTTTGCATTTTGTGAAACCGGCCATGACTGTTGTTGGAACTGAGAGTCTAGATCATCACCCACCTCCTTCTCCTTCAGTTCATGGCCACCATCTTGTACCATCAACTCAAAAGACCCCTCCTTTCTTCAGAACATCTAGGCGCCAAGCTCTTGACACCATACTCTTTTAGCCTGATGTGAAACTTCTCTTGGACAAGGAGCTTTGGAGTCAGGTTAGTTAGGCCTCTCCATACACCTTTGCCTCCAAGGATAATCTCCATCTGAGCAGGTAGAGAACAGGATGAGGAACCAAGGGAACACGCCAAGCTTCAGCCTTCTTCTTCATAAGGGACTGAACTGGATGGGAAAGCGTCAATGGTTTGGTTTTGAGATGAGGCGTGAGCTGTGGACTTGCGGAAGCTTCAGCTCAGGTTCTGATGAACCTGGCTCTGATACCATATGAGATTTGTAGAGTTCTCTTCTCTGGTTGTATGTGTGTGTATAAACTCCAATGGAGAAAGATGAGAGCTTGCTCTAGGTAATTTAGAAAGAGAGATTGGTGAGAGTGTTTATGAGAGAATAAGAGACTTAGGAACAGAGATTAAGAGACTGAGAGATTAGGAGAGTAAGAGATTAAAGATTAGGGTTTCAGATTCAAGAACAAGTTTATCATTCATGAAGTGGAGAGGGGAAATCCCCCTTACTCCCTTAGGAGTTACAAAACGTTCACAACAATGCCTTATATAGGCTTTTACACTTTGCAATCATAAACCCTTAATCTAATGGATAGAAATGACTTGAGAAATGGATGGCTTGGATGTAGTCTTGTTTCTGGTCAAAGGGAGCACGTGATGGTAGCTGATTGGTGGAGAGGAGCTGCTGCCTGATTGGTTATGCTAAGGCTCCCATGAACCTTTACTCACATATGTGTCTAGATTCATGGTCCAACTTGCTTTCCCTTTACATCTCATGACAGGCTGTCCTTGGACCACGCCCTCTCTCCTTTCCCTTGCTTTCCAACAGTCACACAGAAGATAAGGTCGTCTGATTGCTCTTGGAAACCAACGCCCTAAGTTTGCACAGCTTCTGGTGAGTTTCCCGGATGTGTGGTCGAGAGGTGTGGTTGTACGGTCGATGGTATGGATCTCCTGTCCGTACCACTCGCCCTATTTATGCCCAATACTCTTCCTCCTTCTTCTGATGATCCACACACCTTCTCTTAGTTACCCATGTCCGTACGAGGCCGTACACACGCCCTATCTTTGCACCTTGGACCATTTTCTCTCAAACTCTTCCAAACCCTTCTTCTGATCAGTCTAAGTCCCTCCTGGACTTATCTTCACAAGATAACTACTTCAGAACACTTCTGAAGCATGATTGAACTCTTCTGGACATCTTCTAGAGCTTGCCCTATCATTGTACAAGCTCCATCTTCTCTTCAGTTCAACAGTTTGATTGGAACGCCGAAGAAGCTGTCCTATTCCCAAACTGGGAAACTGGAATCACCTGATTAGAAAGTGGGATAACTTCTTCATCCCAACTCCTATGAGATTTATTAATTTTCCTGGTGTTTTTCCACCATTTTATGTATCCAAATCAAGCTTCTTACAAAGTGATTCATCCTGGTGTTATTGGAACGACGAAGAAGCTGTCCTATTCCCAAACTGGGAAACTGGAATCACCAGATTAGAAAGTGGGATAACTTCTTCATCCCAACTCCTATAAGATTTATTCAACTTCCTGGTGATTCTACACCACTTTATGTATCCAAACTAAGCTTCTTACAAAGTGATTCATCCTGGTGTTATTGGAACGACGAAGAAGCTGTCCTATTCCCAAACTGGGAAACTGGAATCACCTGATTAGAAAGTGGGATAACTTCTTCATCCCAACTCCTATGAGATTAATTCAACGTCCTGGTGATTCTCCACCACTTTATGTATCCAAATCAAGCTTCTTACAAAGTGATTCATCCTGGTTTGATTGGAACGCCGAAGAAGCTGTCCTATTCCCAAACTGGGAAACTGGAATCACCTGATTAGAAAGTGGGATAACTTCTTCATCCCAACTCCTATGAGATTTATTCAACTTCCTGGTGATTCTCCAACACTTTATGTATTTAAATCAAGCTTCTTACAGAGTGATTCATCCTGGTTTGATTGGAACGACGAAGAAGCTGTCCTATTCCCAAACTGGGAAAGTGGAATCACCTGATTAGAAAGTGGGATAACTTCTTCATCCCAACTCCTATGAGATTAATTCAACTTCCTGGTGATTATCCAACACTTTATGTATCCAAGTCAAGCTTCTTACAAAGTGATTCATCCTGGTTTGATTGGAACGCCGAAGAAGCTGTCCTATTCCCAAACTGGGAAACTGGAATCACCTGATTAGAAAGTGGGATAACTTCTTCATCCCAACTCCTATGATATTTATTCAATTTCCTGGTGTTTCTCCACCATTTTATGTATCCAAATTAAGCTTCTTACATAGTGATTCATCCTGGTGTTATTGGAACGACGAAGAAGCTGTCCTATTCCCAAACTGGGAAACTGGAATCACCTGATTAGAAAGTGGGATAACTTTTTCATCCCAACTCCTATGAGATTTATTCAACTTCCTGGTGATTCTCCAACACTTTATGTATCCAAATCAAGCTTCTTACAGAGTGATTCATCCTGGTTTGATTGGAACGACGAAGAAGCTGTCCTATTCCCAAACTGGGAAACTAGAATCACCTGATTTGAAAGGAGGATAACGTCTTCATCCCAACTCCTATGAGATTTATTCAACTTCCTGGTGATTCTCCACCACTTTATGTATCCAAATCAAGCTTCTTACAAAGTGATTCATCCTGGTGTTATTGGAACGACGAAGAAGCTGTCCTTTTCCTAAACTGGGAAACTTGAATCACCTGATTAGAAAGTGGGATAACTTATTCATCTTAACTCCTATGAGATTAATTCAACTTCCTGGTGATTCTCCACCACTTTATGTATCCAAATCAAGCTTCTTACAAAGTGATTCATCCTGGTTTGATTGGAACGACGAAGAAGCTGTCCTATTCCCAAACTGGGAAACTGGAATCACCTGATTTGAAAGTGGGATAACTCATTCATCCCAACTCCTATGAGATTAATTCAACTTCCTGGTGATTCTCCAACACTTTATGTATCCAAGTCAAGCTTCTTACAAAGTGATTCATCCTGGTTTGATTGGAACGCCGAAGAAGCTGTCCTATTCCCAAACTGGGAAACTGGAATCACCTGATTAGAAAGTGGGATAACTTCTTCATCCCAACTCCTATGAGATTTATTCAACTTCCTGGTGATTCTCCAACACTTTATGTATTTAAATCAAGCTTCTTACAGAGTGATTCATCCTGGTTTGATTGGAACGACGAAGAAGCTGTCCTATTCCCAAACTGGGAAACTGGAATCACCTGATTAGAAAGTGGGATAACTTCTTCATCCCAACTCCTATGAGATTAATTCAACTTCCTGGTGATTCTCCAACACTTTATGTATCCAAGTCAAGCTTCTTACAAAGTGATTCATCCTGGTTTGATTGGAACGATGAAGAAGCTGTCCTATTCCCAAACTGGGAAACTGGAATCACCTGATTAGAAAGTGGGATAACTTCTTCATCCCAACTCCTATGAGATTAATTCAACTTCCTGGTGATTATCCAACACTTTATGTATCCAAGTCAAGCTTCTTACAAAGTGATTCATCCTGGTTTGATTGGAACGCCGAAGAAGCTGTCCTATTCCCAAACTGGGAAACTGGAATCACCTGATTAGAAAGTGGGATAATGGTGCAGCCTGGGTATGGCTTAGACTCTGGATCACTTGAAGGTGGATGGATAGAGGGCGTTCTAAGAGGCTACTAGCTCTCCTTTGAACTATGGACGTCTCCCTGAGCCTGTGGGTTGGCGCCAAGGATGGTTTGCTACTCAAAGACACAAGATCACCTTGTATTGTCTAAGATGGGATTCACAGGAATTCCTTCCTTTAAGTGAGATCAATGTTCTAGAGCTGAACAGAGAAAGCTAGAGACAAGACAACAAAGTTGGCTGAATAATTCTTAGATTGAAAGTTGAGAAACAAAGCTGCCTCCCCCATGTTCTTAAGGTAAAAATCGAAAACCCTAATACTAAACCAAGGTGGTTTAATTCTAATTCTAATCCTAATTGTCTTTGGTTTAAATTAAATGAAAGCCCAATAACCAAACCCTTACAAAGTAATTAAATTAAACCAACAAGCTGGTTTATCTTGATCTCCTTGCCTTGAACCAAGGCCCACGGTTTTGGCTATCTCCTGGAGCCTCTCCTCCTGTGCTCTCAGCCTTGATCTGGTTACTGGTCCACTCCACAAGCTGGCTAGGTCATTTGGTTCTTCTCTGCTCAAGTCTGGTTCTTCTCTGCTCAAGTCTGGTTCTTCTCTGCTCAAGTCTGGTTCTTCTCTGCTCAAGTCTGGCTCTTCTCTTCTCAAGTCTGGCTCTCCCTCATCAGACTCACTCAGCTCTCCAATGTCTCTACTCATGGCTACACCATCCCCTCCTCCTTTAAAAGGATTTGACCTCAAATCCAAATCATCTGCAATAAAAGGATCCAAGTCAGAAACATTGAAAGTAGAACTGATTGTGTATTTCCCTTCAAGATCAATCTGGTAGGCATTGTTGTTGATTCTCTTCAGCACTTTGAAAGGTCCATCTTTCCTTGGTAGCAACTTTGATTTCCTCTCAACAGGAAACCTCTCTTTTTCATGTGAATCCACACAAGATCACCCGGTTCAAGTACTAGCTCCTTGCGCCCCTTGTTCTTCTGCCTCTCATACATCTTGGTCCTCTCCTCAATGTTCTTCCTGACCTGTTCATGCAAAGACAAAACAAACTCGGCCTTTTGCTTGCCATCAAGGTTAGTTTGTTCTTTTAAAGGTAAAGCAAATAAATCAAGAGGAGACAATGGGTTAAACCCATAAACAACTTGAAAAGGAGAGAGTTTAGTAGCTGAATGCACTGCTCTGTTATATGCAAACTCTACATGTGGTAAACAATCCTCCCATGTCCTAATGTTACTCTTAATGATGGCACGCAAAAGAGTAGACAATGTCCTATTGACTGATTCAGTTTGACCATCAGTTTGGGGATGACAAGTAGTTGAAAACAATAGCTTAGTTCCCAACTTTCCCCACAGAGTTTTCCAGAAGTAGCTAAGGAACTTAGTATCTCTATCAGAAACTATAGTCCTAGGCATACCATGCAATCTAACAACTTCTCTAAAGAATAGATCAGCTACCAAAGATGCATCATCAGTTTTATGACAAGGTATGAAGTGAGCCATCTTAGAAAATCTATCAACAACCACAAAGATGCTATCTCTTCCTTTCCTAGTTCTAGGCAATCCTAAGACAAAGTCCATAGAGATATCAATCCATGGTGCAGTAGGAATAGGGAGAGGTGTATACAAACCTGTTGGTTGGACCTTAGATTTGGCTTGCTTGCACACGACACACCTTGAGCACACACGCTCCACTTCTTTCTTCATACTCGGCCAGTAGAAGTGCTCCTGCAAGGTGGAGAGTGTTTTGGCGACCCCAAAGTGTCCCATCAGCACTCCTGCGTGAGCTTCCCTAACATACAATTCTCTCAAAGAACCACTAGGAACACACAGGCGGTTATCATAGAAAAGAAATCCTTTTACTTGATAGAATTTTCCACTAGCATGTTTCTCAGATTCTCTAAACACATCTTTAAACTCAGGATCATTAGCATAGCAAGATTTGATGTGTTCAAATCCTAAGAGTTTAGTTTCCATTGAAGATAAAAGAGTATACCTTCTGGAGAGTGCATCAGCCACTACGTTCTCCTTACCTTTCTTGTAGTGGATGACATAAGGAAAGGTCTCAATGAACTCCACCCACCTGGCGTGTCTCTTGTTCAGCTTCTGTTGCCCTTTGAGATGTTTAAGGGATTCATGATCTGTATGGATCACAAACTCCTTAGGCCACAAGTAATGTTGCCACACTTGTAAAGCTCTCACCAAGGCATACAGCTCCTTGTCATAGGTAGGATAGTTTAAGGTGGCGCCTCCTAGCTTCTCACTGAAATAAGCTATGGGTTTCTTATCCTGCATCAACACAGCTCCAATTCCAATACCAGATGCATCACATTCAATTTCAAAAGTCTTAGAAAAGTCAGGAAGTGCAAGTAAGGGAGCACTTGTTAACTTCTCTTTTAGCATTTGAAATGCCTCTTCTTGTGCTGGTCCCCAAGTGAAACCTACACTCTTCTTGACTACTTCAGTCAGGGGTGCTGCAACTGTACTGAAATCTCTCACAAACCTCCGGTAGAAGCCAGCAAGTCCATGAAAACTTCTGACCTCTCCAATAGATTTAGGAATCGGCCACTCCCTGATAGCTTTCACCTTTTCCTCATCAACCTGTATGCCCTGTGAAGTCACAACAAAACCTAAAAAGACAAGGTTATCTGTGCCAAAAGAGCACTTCTTATAGTTAGCATACAGATTTTCTTTTCTAAGCACATCTAGAACTTGCTTCAAGTGATTAACATGTTCTTTCATAGTCTTGCTGTAAATCAGGATATCATCAAAGTAAACAACTACAAATCGTCCTATCAAAGCTCTCAAGACATGATTCATTAATCTCATGAAAGTACTAGGTGCATTAGTAAGCCCAAAAGGCATCACAAGCCATTCGTACAAACCTAGCTTAGTTTTAAAGGCAGTTTTCCACTCATCTCCTTCTTTCATTCTAATCTGGTGGTAACCACTCTTTAAATCAATTTTAGAAAAGACACATGAGCCATGTAACTCATCTAGCATATCATCTAAGCGAGGAATAGGATGTCTGTACTTAACTGTTATGTTGTTGATGGCTCTGCAGTCCACACACATCCTCCAGCTTCCATCTTTTTTTGGCACCAAGAGGACAGGTACAGCACAAGGACTCATACTCTCCCTGATATGCCCCTTCTCCATTAGCTCATTGACTTGTTTCTGAAGCTCCTTAGTCTCCACAGGGTTGGTCCTGTATGCTGGACGGTTTGGTAAAGTAGCTCCTGGTACAAAGTCAATCTGGTGCTCTATTCCCCTAATAGGCGGCAGACCTATGGGATTGTCCTCTGGGAACACATCTCTATACTCCTGCAAAAGACACTCAATCTCCTCTGGAATCTCAGGAGCAGGGTTAGTAGTAGAGCTCAACAATTCTTTGTAAACTACTAGTATCAAATTTGATTGTTCAATCACAGCAGTTTTGATATCTTTAGCAGTAGCAAAGAGGTTGAGTTTACTTACCTGGCTGGTCTCTTCAAGAAGCAAGGACTTGCTGGCGGCCTTGGACTCTCCTCTCTTCATTTTGAGATGCATCTGATCCTGGTGTACCTCCTGAGGGGTCATTGGCGCCAGGGTAACTTGTTTCTCCTTATGGATAAAAGTGTATCTGTTGGTAAAGCCATCATGTACTGATCTCTTATCATACTGCCATGGACGTCCAAGAAGGATGTGGCTAGCTTCCAGGGGTGCTACATCACAAGTGATCTCATCCTGGTACTTTCCCACTGATAGCAATACCTTCACTTGCTTGGTGATCTTTAATCCTCCCTCATCATTGATCCATTGCAACAGATATGGCTTAGGATGCTTGAACACTTGAAGACCCAACTTCTCCACCAACTCAGCACTTGCTACATTAGTACAACTTCCTCCATCAATGATCAAGCTACAAACCTTTTCTTGAATCAAGCATCTGGTGTGAAACAAGTTTTCCCTTTGCTCATCTTCTTTGGTTTTAGGTTGAGCATTGAGAAGTCTCCTGGTGACTAATAGCTCTCCACGGACAGGGTACTCCACGCCTTCCTCATCAGACTCTTGGCCGGCGTCCTCCTCTTCAGATATCACCTCCCCGTCGGCTAAGATAGTCATCACCTTCTTGTTGGTGCACTCATTAGCATAGTGACCAAAGCCATGACACTTGAAACACTTAATGTTCCTGGTCTTAGTAGGTGTGGCTACTCCTTTACCCTTGTCATCTCTCTTGGTCTCCACTGAAGAAGAACCTTCTTTGGACTTATCCCCTGGCTTATCTTCCTTGGAGTAGGCCGGTTTTGAAGCAGGAGTGTATGAAGACCGGGTAGAGCTCTTCCTCTTGTTCTGCTGCTCAATCAAAATAGCCTTATGTAGCAGTTCATCCATGTCCTCATACTCTTGTAGCTCCAACCTATCTTGTATATCTCTGTTAAGACCTCCTTGGAATCTAGCCATAGTAGCTTCTACTTCTTCTTCTAAGTCAGCTTTCAACATGAGTGTTTCCATCTCCTGGTGATAGTCCTCTACACTCTTAGATCCTTGAGAAAGCCTTCTCAACTTCTGGTGTAGATCTCTTCCATAGTGATTAGGAACAAATCTCTTCTTCATCACAGTTTTCATCTCAAACCATGAAGCTACCTGAGGCTCTCCATTGCGTCTCCTGGTAGTAGCAATCTGATCCCACCAGCTAATAGCATAACCACAGAATTCAGTAGCTGCTAGTCTCACTTTCCTCTCCTCAGTGAACTGTTGGCAATTGAAAACCAGTTCAATCTTCTTCTCCCACTCTAAGTAAGCATCAGGATCATTCTTCCCATGGAATGGAGGGATTCTAAGCTTGAGATTGCCTAGGTTATCAGTAGCTGGTCGCCTGCGGTTGTGATTTCTACCATGATGACTAGCCTGAGATCCATCATCACTTTCATCAGCTGAATCTTCTTGATAATGTTCTCCATAAATCCCACGACCCCTAAGCTCAACTCGTTGCCCTCTTATAGGTCCAATGCGTGCTCTCTGAGCTCCAGCAGCAACCGCGTCCCTCTCTTGCCCTGCATTATCACCAGGTAAAGTTTCATTAGCTTGTTGAACACGGTTGTAAGTATTTTGCATTCTTCTGGTTATCTCAGCTATCATAGCCTCAAATTGAACTTGGTTGAGGTTGATTTGCTGGACAGCCGGTTCTCCTGAACTCTCAGGTTGCTTTCCATCTCGCCTCTCTTCACTCATTGTTCCTGAAATAGTTAGAGAAACACACAAAGCCAGGAACAAATTATATCTCTCTCTCACTCAAGTTTTTCAAATCGCCAAGTCTCAGCTCTTCCCACAAGTTCAGTTGAAAAACAAAGTTCTACACTTAAGATCTAGAACTAAAACCCCAATGAATCAGATAGGAAGTATTAAGAGATTTAGGCACCAGCTGACTTTACCACCCTGAGCTGGATTTCTCCTCAGCTAGCTGGATTACTCTTCAGCTATATAATTTTTTTTTTGATTTGGATCAGAGATCTCTTTTCTTTTTTTTTTTTTTTTTGATTTGCAGGGTTGGCTCAGCTGGCTTACAACAGATAGAAAGATAAGAGAAGTGTGTTTGATGGAATGAATGATCTGAGTAGTCAAATTGCAAACCCTAACCTTCAAGTGGCTCTGATACCACTTGGTGCAGCCTGGGTATGGCTTAAACTCTGGATCACTTGAAGGTGGATGGATAGAGGGCGTTCTAAGAGGCTACTAGCTCTCCTTTGAACTGTGGACGTCTCCCTGAGCCTATGGGTTGGCGCCAAGGATGGTTGCTACTCAAAGACACAGATCACCTTGTATTGTCTAAGATGGGATTCACAGGAATTCCTTCCTTTAAGTGAGATCAATGTTCTAGAGCTGAACAGAGAAAGCTAGAGACAAGACAACAAAGTTGGCTGAATAATTCTTAGATGGAAAGTTGAGAACAAGGCTGCAGCCCCCATGTTCTTAAGGTGTAAAATAGCGAAAACCCTAATACTAAGCTAACCAAGGTGGTTTAATTCTATTTCTAATCCTAATTGTCTTGGTTTAAAGTAAATGAAAAGACCAATAACCAAACCCTTACAAGTAATAAATTAACCAACAAGCTGGTTTATTTGATCTCCTTGCCTGAACAAGGCCCCACGGTTTTGGCTATCTCCTGGAGCCTCTCCTCTTGTGCTCTCAGTCTTGATCTGGTTACTGGTCCACTCCACAAGCTGGCTAG